>NC_072783.1:18969427-19198583 GCF_022539595.1 Amphiprion ocellaris | reverse complement strand
AAAAACTTCAATAGTATAGCATGCCGCTCTAAAAACTTCAAAGTATAAGCATGTCACCCAAAAAAGGTCATAGTATAGCATGTCACCCAAAAAACGTCATAGTATAGCATGTTGCTCTAAAAAAATCATCGTATAGCCTTTGTCCACAAAGCGTTGTTTGTCCCGGCTGTCTGAAGTAGGTGAGGACCAACACAAAAACAGTCCAAACGCTGGTTTCCAGAGTTAGACGAGAATTTATTTGAAAGAGTAAGTTTACAACAACACATTGAGGGGGTTAAAAACAAATGGGTTGTTAGTAAAATAAAAATAAATAAACAGAACTAAAGTGAACTTCATGTTGACATTGATGGGCATTCCAACCAGGAACAAAGTAAAAGATAATCGATACGAAAAAAACTCTTCCTGTTCACCTCTTCAAGCCCAAAAACACCGCAGTAGCACCCTAAACTAAAACTACCAATGTGTTTCCTGTTTTCCTTTCTGAACAATTCAAAGGTCCCTCTCTATCTCCCCACACATCCACCAACCACTGGAACACATCTCCAAAGTTCTGCTGGGCCAGCTCAGCTTCCCCTCAAAGAAGTGCAACCACCTGCCAGATGAAGGAACCCTTTGAGAGGCAGCTGGCATCGTGATTGGACTGTACTTTGGTCTGTTCCAATCCAGCTTCAGCTCCAGAGACGGCAGGTGGGACGATCAACGAAGGCCGGGTGGACGAAGGCATGCAGCTGAGTACATCCAGAAAACAACAGAGGAGGAGTGCAGTGGCCCAGATCCAGAACAAACAGAGTAGCATGGTATGTCTCTTAGAAAACATCATAGTATAGCCTTTGGTATGAAAAAACGCCATCATATACATCGTATATTGTACAAATAAAACAGTCAAAGGAAAGAGACATACATTGTAGAATTGTAGTAATTGTGGGCTGACTGATTTACTGATTATCAGTATTTTATTTTTTACTGATTTATGGTAATAAATACATTTAAAAATGCCGCTACTTTGGCTCTGAGCCTTTATCTACCTGTGGTCGCTCTGTCTTCTGGAGTGATTTGATTGGTTATACGTCATGAATAAAACTCCTTTAACTTAACATCTGTAAACAAAACAAAAATGTATCAACAAAGTTTTCTTTAGAGTTTGTGTTCTTCTAAGTTTAAATCCAAGATTTTAAATACTTTCATTTACTGCAAATGAATATCTACTCCAAGTCTCACTAATAATCATTATCAGCCTTAAAAACCCACAAAACACCCCTCTACACTCGACGACACTTGTACAGTCTGGTTCCCCTTCTATAAATCTGCTTGGAATCTTCCACTTCCTGTTTGTCAAAGTGGCCTTCTACCTGGACAGGTTTTGTTGGAGCTCATGCAACAAACATTTTGGGTAACTGCACTTTAATATGGATGGATAACACTGAATTAGAGTCTGTTTTAAATGAGACTGAGTTAAGATGTGTAGCTCTGTCATTAAATAGTAAATTATTTCTCTGAATTCACAGAGAAAAGTTCTGAAATGTTTGCTAGGTTAGCGTCCCACATGTTCTTTGGCTCAGCTAAAGCTAACTCTCTCCAACTTCTGGATCTCTTGAGTTGCTTGTTGTTAAAATATCTTGCTGTAGGTGCTGAAGCTCAGAAAGTCTGAGATGTTTGTTCAAAATAAGCTCATTCTCAAGTCTTCTCTGAATTGTCCTCTTTTGTTTTAACTTTCCCTAAACTTAAGAGTTAATGACAGAGCAGCACATCCAGACTCAGTCTCATTTATGTAGAGATTAAACTTCAGTGTCATTCATGGATGTTAAAGTGCAGTTTTTCAAATATTTGTTGCACATGCTCCCGACCAAACCAGTCCAGGTGGAAGATGATGTGAAGAGAAAGTTCCAGAGGATGAATATCACACATTTACGTTGGAAATAAATGTCCTTTAATTAGACATTGTCATGCAAAAGTTGGATTTCCCTTTGTTGAGTGCTTTGTTGATTTTGGTTTCTAAATGTTTTTTGACACTCGGCCCCAAAGATTAAAACCTTTTTTAAAAAAAAAAAAAAAAAAAAAAAAAAACATCGTAATTAAATCTGTTGTGTCCAGGGGATGGATGGAGTTTATTGAAGTCTTCTTGGGCTCACATGGGAAATCATTTAAAATATAAACTTGATATTCAGTCTAAGGAAACTGGAAACCGCAGAGCGACAGAAGAACCAACAATATCTCCTGTGTTCTCCTTCAATGAGTCGACTCTTCTTGTGCTTTCAGACCAAAGAACTACAGACTCTTCACAACCTGCTCAAACTCTTGGTACAGGACCTCACCACACGGGTCAAGAAGGTTTCCGTCTCATTTCTACTCTGAAGCTCACCTTCTCCTGCTCAAACTGCTGACAAATGTTTCTGCTGCTCTAAAGTCTGGTCTCCAGAACTTCCTAAAAACTCTCAAAGTCTCTTCTGCTGCAGGTTGCTTTGTAGAACTGTTCCAGAAAACCTCACTAAACCACATGGAGGGGCCTCAAGATAGTCGTCCAAATGAAACCGTACAAAAACCAAACTAGCACAACCCAAACGCTAAAGTCTCCTGCAGCCTACCAGAGAACCTCTGAGAACAGAGAATCAGGACAGGAACTCTTACCTTCTGGACAACCAACGTTGGTTCACAAACAAGAATACAGAATGTGTCTGACCAAAAACCTCTAAAGACTCACTACAGCCAAGATAAAGACACAACTCAGCTGCACCAAATCCACTAATCACTGCACACATTAGCACCATGTGCTAACTGTGGCTAAAGAACCACATTTACCAAGACAACTATCCAGTACAAAGCCCTAAAACACACCAAGAAACACATTAAAGACGATTTTACTGCTGGAAGCTGCAAGCCAACGCCTAAAGAACAAACTAAAGCAATGGAGCCAAACCCGGTTCAGTGGTGAAGAAGCAGAGGAAATGTTTGTCTGCAGCTAAATAAAGCAGGAAGACACTGAGCTGCTCAGGTGTTCCTGATAACACCAAGCAGCCACCTGGACAGCCAATAGGAACACAGCTTACTGGAAGTCCAGAGGGCTGGGTTAGTGAAGGAAATTTAGTTTAAAGTTGAAGCAGAAAGTTAACAAAGAAAGTTGAAAACCACCTTCTGATACCTGAAATCTCTGAGTTTTCACACAAAGAACACCTGAACATGTCAAACTGGTTCCATAGTAGAACCATCATTGTAAAAACGTCATAGTATGGTGTGTTGCTCAAAAAACATTACGACCCGGCTGTCTAGGGTCGCCGAGGAGCAACACAAAAACAGGACAAACGCTGGTTTCCAGGGGGTTAGGCGGCTATTTATTTGAAAGAGTAAGTTTACAACAACACAACATGTGAGCAGAAAAATCACAAAGTCTGTCTTTAGTTCAGCTGAAAATATTAGTTTTTGTCTTTTTTATTGACCAAACTTTTCAGGAAGTAGATGAAGAATAATTAAAGCTCTCATGTAGAAGTCCAACTTATTTTGGATCCTTGTGGAGAGTTTAATCTTAGAGTTTGTAAGCTGTTGAGTTTTTAGAGTCACATGGATTGTTTTGACATTTAATAACCGAGTCCTGAAATAAAATTACAGTTGTGGATTTCTGTCATTTAGTCTGGACTAAACAAATAACAGCAGCATAAATCTCAAACGTCATTATGAGGAGTCTGGATTGAGGTTTCTCACTTGATAATGATCAAAACATGAAATTTAGGTTGGTTTAAAGGAATATTCCACCTTAAATCTTTGAATGTTGACCTAAAAGGTTGGTTTCAGGAAGTATTCCACCTACAAGGTCCTCAAACATCCACCTTAAAGGAACATTCCACCAAAAATCCTTGGACATGCACCTAAAATGTTGGTTTAACCGAGTATTCCATCCAAAATCCTCAAAGAGACCTGAGGGGCTGGTTAAAAGGAATATTCCACCTAAAACCTCAAATATAGACCCAAAGGGTGGTTTAGAAAAAATCCTTCAATGTAGACCAAAAAAGTTAGTATGGAGGAATATTCCACCTGAAATGTAGACCTGAGAAGTTGGTTCGGAAGAATATACCATCCTAAACATCCTTAAATGTAGACTAAAAGACGGTTTGGAAGAAAATTCCACCTAAAATCCTCCAATGTAGACCTAAAAGGTGAGTTTAATGGTATATTCCACCTAAAATTCACTACTGTAGACCTTGGAGGTTGGTCTGATGGTATATTCCACCCAACATCCTTGAACATAAACTTAAAAAGTTCGTTCAAAGGAATATTCCACCTAAAATCCTTCAATGTAGACCAAAAAATCTTGGTGTAAAGGAGTATTCCACCTTAAATGTAGACCTAAAGGATGGTTTGGAGTAATATTCTACTCTAAAATCTTCCAATGTAGACCTAAAAGGTTGATCTGATGGTATATTCTACCCAACATCCTGGAACATTTACCTAAAAGGTTGGTTTAATGGTATATTCCCAGAAGAACCCTTGAACATTGGGCTTAATGGTATATTCCACCCAAAATACTTGTACATATACCAAGAAGTCAGTGTAAAGGAAATGTAGACCTAAAAGGATTGTTTAAAGGAATATTTAAACGATTATTTTCATTATTTAATAATCTGTTATCAGTCAGAACCCTGGCAAACTTATTTTCATCAGTTTTTTTAGTGGAAGTCACAAATAAAGGAGCTCTTGGTTTTTCCCGGCGTTACTGAGTCAAAGCTGCTGTTTCAACACAGAACGTTCACATGCATCCACAAACCTCTCAGCACTCAAACACCCACAGACAGGAGGCCGGCTGGACCGAGGCTCGGCGGCGTCCTCAGACCCACGAGTCGGGGAGTCGCTGAACTTGTTGGTCCGGTTTGAAGGCCTCCGTGTGGTCCAGTAGAAGTCCACGTAGTCGGTGTTGGCTTTGAACCGCAGCGACTGGCCGCCATCAGGTGGACCGGCTCGTCCTCGTAGGGCTCCTCCTGTAGCCTTGAGGGACCACAGGAACATTCAGTAGCTGTTGGAGTTCTTCCTGTCAGGCTCGTGGTAGAACGGCTCTGAAGAATCTTGTACTTGTCTTATCTGGAACAATCTAACAGCCTAAACTGTTAACAGCAGTGTAAAGAAGCAAACACACAGGCATAGATTAGGACTCAAACTAGATTTATTTTAGAAAACAAATCAGCTTAGAGGCATTTGTTCACACGTGGCTGAATAGGAGGCCGTCCAATCAGATTTGAGGTCTTCACTCTGTAGGTTGTTTGTTGGTGTGTGAGACTCTGTGACCTCCATCAGCGCTGATGTGGATGTTTGATGGTCTTCCTCTCTAGTGCCATGATGATTCATCCATGAATTCAGCAGCTACAGGACTGAAATGAAGCCTTGCTGCCGTTATGAATTCCTAGTTCCAGATCAAATGTTCAGAGCTCTACTTGAATGCAGCCGTCTGCTGTCTGACAGTTTTTCTCATTGAGTCTTCAAATAAAGTCTTTCCTCATGTCAGGATGTGGTGAGACTCTTTCTCAGTCTCTGCAGACGTCCCTCATTGTGCATCTCCAGAGAAGAAACAGAAAAACTGGTCACTGCTTCAGCATCACAAACGCTCTCCAGCATTGAGAGTGTTTTAGGAATTCATTCATTGTGTTGTGAACTTTGAAGGAGCAGAAACTTTACAGCAGCCAAAGATATGAGCTCCAATTCTGTATGTTTTAGGAAATCAAGTTCATCAAATGAACACTTGATTATTGCTGATAACGTTCATTAAATTACTGAAGAAATCTAACATAAAAACCTGTAAACTCTCAGGCAGCTTTTGTTAAAGTTTGTCTATAATTCTATCATCATGTTCTGGAACCAGGACTCTGCAGAAGTTCCTTCAAACAGATACTTGTGTGTTTCTATTTAAGGCCTCATGTTTGAACGTACAGCAGAGGATTAGAAAGGAGTGATTTTAATATTTAAATCAGTCCAGTAAATGTTTGGCATGAAAATTATTAAAATTTTGATTTAGAAAATTTGTGTCAAATAATATTGTAAAGTCTCACTTAAATATATCCAAATGAGTTCAGTGTATTTACATTTTATAGAATATTTGATTTCTTAATCTCAATACAGTAGGCTCTGACCCTAAATATTATAATAATGATGTAAATTTAAATAATATTTTAGTGCAGAGTCATAAACTTTAATCAGCTAAACTTACATAATAAATATCACTGTACAATCTTAACCTGAACATTCATATTATTGAGGTAAATTTACATAAATCATGATATTCTAGAGTCTTAACTGGAATATTTCTAACATTAATCTTTTTGTATTGTGCTGATAAACAACAATAACCCGACTTTCAGATAATATTTGTTGTCTGTGATTGTGAGACTAAATTCCTCCACATTCTGGAACTGGACTGAATTTCCCAAAACAGAAACATGGACAGAATTTAACACTCATGTATCCATGGCAACGCTAACGTTTCTGCTTCTTACCAAAGTTCACAACACAAGTAAAGATTTTAATGTAAAACTTCAGGGATGACTGCTGACCATAAGTATTCTGATCAATACTTCATGATCAATATCAGGACAGATGTTACAATTCCAGCTGTTCCATTAGACTGCAGTTATTCACAGAGAAATTAAAACATCACATTCCTCATAAAAACTAGATGGGACTTTTATTAAATAAAGTGTTGGTGAATAAACAGTGTAAAAAGTGCAAAGCAGCTCCATTAAATCAGGAGATGTGAGACTTCCACAGCATGGATCACCATCTGCTGTGTTGATTCATAGCTGAATGTCAGAATGAACTGAGATAGAAAAGCTGCTTTGAGCTGCAACATTACGGTCTGACAATCCAACACCATCACAGTTTTCATCTGGTTGTTTTGCTCCAACATGCTGTGAAGTTCAGTTTTTACCTGAATCAATACAGAGATTCTATTTCCAACCAAGACTGGAATAAAAATTAGAATGTTATGAGGTTATTAATGCAACTAAATCCTTTCAGATGGAAGGATTTACTTCTAAGTTCTAATTCAAGTTTCAGTTGGAGCACATTGCATTCACAAAGAAAAACAGCGAAACCTTCATAGCAACATTTAATAAACCTAAAGCTTCCCTGTTGGCTCATTGGTGGAGTTTGTTACTGAGCATCTGAACCTTAAATCCAGTGAGACGACCATCTTCAGTCGAGGCCAGTCAGAGAACTTCAAGACCTTCCATCAGCTGGACCAGATGTGGCATCATCTCCCTCTGAACATCTGGATGACAGGAGAAAAGACAGAAATCAAACACAGATCACACAAATACAATATATTCACTTTCATCATTTTATAAAAGTAGCATGAACTTTATTAAAACTTGACAATATCAGCAATGAAAGGAAATGTTTTTATCTCGGGTTGAAGCTAAATTTAAAGTCAATTTTAATGACATTTTATCCTGAGAGGAGTGAGAATGGAGCTTGTCTTTCCTTTTTAGAATATTCCCTCAAAATATTCTGTTTATTATTGGCTTTAGAAGCATTTTTCTTTACTTATTTTTTTTTAGATACCTCAGACTGATACACTTTGCTGGTTTGCAGATAATTTCATGTACAATGACAATAAAGATCTTCTATTATAACATATTTTGCTAAAACAAGAACTGCAAACCTTCTCAACCATCTCTCAGGCTGCAAAATTCCAACTGCGACAAAGAATTATCTGATGTAGTTATTATAATAATCTTTACTGAACCAGCCCTGGAATTAATAAAAATCTGTATATGGATATGATTTTCTCTGATGGGACCACTAAAACCGCATACAATAAAGTAAATCTCTTCTGCACTGCACACATACTACACTTTTGTATAACTGTGGATGTCAAAGTAAAGGCAGACAGATCCACCGATCAGCCACAACATTCTGACCACTGACAGCTGAAGAGAACAACATCCATCATCTTGTTCTAATGTAACGTTCTGCTGGGAAACCTTGACGTTCATGTGGATGTTTGACATGTACCACCACCTAAACACTGCAGGACAAACAACCCCCTAGTCTCCATGGCAACAGCAGTCCTTGATGCCAGCTGCCACCCTCAGCAGGACAAATTAAAACTGCTCAGGAGTGGTCCAAGGAACACGACAGAGCTAAGCTGTTCACCTGGGTTCCACACTCCCCACATCCAGATCTGATTGAGCATCTGTGGGATGGTCCAGGATCAGCCTGGTCTAGGTAGGACCCACCCTGCAACCCACAGGATCCACAGAATCCACAGGATCCCCAGAGGTTCTGATGAACCACTGGGTCAGAGGAGTTTTAGCAGCATAAAGGGACCAACACAGTATTAGTCAGGTGGTCAGAATGTTATACTGTTATATTGTCATGCAGATTATATGATCAGTAAATGTTACTATCAATTATAACGTCCACATTGATCAAGAAAAAAACAACTATCAGTTCATTCAGAAACTGTGGGGTTAAACCTAAAAACACAGACCTCAACAGCAGTTTGTTTCAAAGCAGAACACCAGCTGGTTTTCACTAAAGAAGCTTTCAAAGCAACAATTAAATTACAGTTTTGTTCTCATTAAGTTCAGAGTCAGCCAAAATAATATACACACATCAGGAAAAGAAATTTTTTTTATAAATATTTCATTTGTATAAGTACTTCTATACATATAGATTCCTCTTTCTAAGTTTGATCAAATCACGATAACTCTGTGTCCTGTTGTACAATGTTTTCCCAACAGATGGCGCTACCCTCATGAATGGAGCATCAACAAGTGACGTTTACAACACAACAGAAATGTCTGGAAGCCAGTGGCCACCACTTTGAGCAGCTCTTGTAATTGTAGAGGCCAAAGATAACTTTTATTAATCTCATGATGTCTGAATAAATTTGGTATTGAAATATTTCTACAAGTTTTTCTTTTCCTGATGTGTGTAAACATTATTTTGGCTGACTCTGTATAATGGGTTTCTGACAGGTCACCAGTCAACATCTTTTTATAATAATGACAAACATACCTGCATTCTACAGGAGTGATTTTCCTCATGTGCAGGTAAAGATGTGTGAGGAGCTTAGAGATGACAGGAGCAGGAATCATCCTCACTAATTCAGCTTCCACCTAGAAACAGAAAGACCACAAACAAACACACTGATATACTCTCAAACGTTCAACCTCACAGCCTCAGAATATCTGTTTAGGAAGTGCTGTGTTTCTAAATTCTGCTGAAAGCATTGACAGACATTCTCTTACAAGGTTGTGTAAAAAGCAGCCTGTCCTCTGAGCTACTGAAAAATCTTCCTGAACAAAGTTTCTACATGTAAATCAGCTCAACAAAAACTAAAGCCTCAGTCAGAGATAACAGGTATCACAAATTATAAACAACTTTCTTTGTTAACTCAGACTTTCTGCTTCAACCTCACATAAAAAGGGGAGTTTAACTCATCAGGTGACTGAAAATGAACGGCTTGTGCAGTTCTAGATCCAAAAGTAGGATGTTTCAACTCATGTTTTACTACAAATACATGCAGTAATAAATAAATACAATGGCTGGTGGTTAGTTTATTCACTATTAATGTCATTTTATATACTGGATTGAACTTGAGCAGTGGAAGAGAGAAGGCATTTAATGAAATTATGGAGATTCAGAGAGGTAATGTTGCGCAATGTTAAGGGCGGTTTAATTCAAACCAGCTGAACGTTAAACTTCAGTGCAGCTCAACGGATTTCAGTTAACCTTAAAGTAAAATAACTTTTTTAAAAGCTAAAATACACAGCAGAGAACTACAGATTGAAAAGTTCATTCTAATAATGAGGACAGCTGCGACAGCAACTAACACAGGTGTTCAGCGGTAAGTTAGCCACCTGTGTTGATTAGCCCGCTAGCTAACTTAGCCGCTTAGCTAGCTAACGCGTCCGGACCAACTACTCAAACACACGACAAAACACAACTCTTCACAAGTCGCTGACTTAACGTACAACAAAACAGCGCTACAGGTTAGAAGTATTTATCTTCTTACCGTGTTTTACTCCAAAAATAAGGTCAACAGCAGCCAGAGATGCTACCAGACGTACCGACCAAAGATACAAGACTAGATACGCTAGAGCTCTGTCTTCTATATTATCTATGGTTTGACCAATCACTGTTCTCTGGCTCTCAGTCAGTCTTGACCAATCACTGCTCTCTGGCTCCGCCCTCTGAGAATCTTGTTGTCGTTTGGCTCCACACTTGCTGATGACCACTTCCGGTCTCAGAAAATGAAAAAACAGACATTTTTTCGGTTCTGTCTCTTACTGATTTTACTTTCTTGTTATTCTAAATATAAAACGAAAATCAAAGCATTTTTTGAAAAAAATCGTATATCCCTTTTTAATCATGAAAAGAAAAAACGCCTTGTATTTCAATTTTAATTTTTGTATTTTAAAACGAAAATAAAATAACCACTCGTTTTTTGTTTTTCGATACCCGTTTCAGAACGGAAAATCCAATTGCCAGATCCGTACACGGACCAATTTCCTTTTCTTTCCCAATGTTTAATTTTTCGATTAAACTTTTGTTAAGGTTTTTCTTTTTAAATATTTTACCACCTTCTTTGTAAATGCTTCATTGTATTTTCTGTTTAATTCCTATTTCAAGTTTTATTGTCTTTAAGATTTAATTTTCTTATTAAACATTTAATTTTTTAATTAAATGTTTTGTCTTTTTCAAGGTTTACTCATCTAATTAAATGTTTTGTATTTTTAAAATGTTTAATATTCTTGTTTAATTATATTTTTTAAATGTTTAATTATCTAAAATATTTCATCTTTAATGTTTAATATTTGTTTAAATAATTTTGTTTGATTTCATAATTACATGTTTTGTATCTTCTGTTTAATTATCTAAATATTTTGTCTGTTTAATATAATTTAATTTTATTTCATGTTTAATTTTCTTGTGAAAAATTTTATTGTATTAAATGCATTTTTCCTTTGATTTAATTGCTTTTTTGCTCCTCAGAGACTTTGTGACCTTCTCTGGAATAGCAGTACCAGCCAAATGGGGAAAAAAAAGGAACAATTTAAAGGGCAAATACAAGGTTATTTACCTGTTTCTTTGCTTTGAATTAAACCAGAGATGCTTCCTGAGATTGCTATTAAAGAAACTACTTAAGCTTTACTTTCCCTGCCCATATATGAAACCTAACACGGACAACAGGACAGATGCAGTGGCCCTGATATAAAGTGAATTTTAGCAGTGTGAATTTTTTTAGACATTTGGCTTCTCAGTGTATTAATTACTATATGGTATTATTATTATATGCACTATTTTCAGGAGCTCAGGGACCCACCGACTGGAAAAGGGGAAGAGGCTGGTGGTGTGACTGCAGCCACCTGGCAGTGGTACAGATCCCGGGTTGCCAGTGTAAACATCAATAAACCTCCCTTTGGTGTCACAAACACCCTGCAATATAATAGAGGTGAAAAGTTTTTTGTTTATCTAACAGACTTTCTGTGGGTCTGCAGGAGGAACAACTCGGATGTGGCACCCATCAATGGTCCCAGCAGCACTGCGGAATGCCTGATAGCCAGCCAGCAGAGCAAAGCTGGCCCAAATTTCCTCCATCTCCTGCTGTCTAGGGCAGTGAATCGCTCTGTGGAGGATGTTCATCAGGTTATCCACAACACTGTGGACGGTCCGGCAGGCCGCTGCCAGCGGCACTGAAAAGATGTCGGCTGTTACATGGTAGGAGGCTACACAGGCAAGCCAGTAAATTGTGACCAGCACCTCAAGCTCATGACTCCATCCATGGGCTTTTTCCCTGGGCAACATTTATATGAGCGTAACGATGCTCTCCCTGGAAACCCTGAAGGCTGGTTTCAAGTCACCTCCAGAAAAGAAAGTGACCAGGACAGGCACAGTATTGTTCCTGGTAAATAAAATGAAGAACTTTAGAATTTTTAAAAATATTATTTGATATTTTTTTAAACTTCAATGTGTTTATAACTTCTTTGTGTGCTTTTACTGTTGTATGTTCTGTTGAAGTTTGTCAAATAACATTTCCTTTAACTTCTGACTTGCTTTGTTAAACATCTGTTTATGGTTGATATTTCTAAATATTTCATTGCTTGACAATGTAAACCATGTATGTGTAATGTTTTTACTTTAAAAAGAGAAATGAATCGTGCCAATGATTGGTGTGCTGAACTGCATGATGTATATTAGACGAATGTAATACAGTACGTATTAATGACAGAAGACATGACCAGAAGACCAGAAAGATGACAAAAGCAGGCAGGTATGTGGAATATTGGCTAATTTATTTAATCTACATCAGGGATCCTTGGACCCTCTGGCGGGCCAGTTTTGTCCCACAGGCTGTATGTTTGACATCCCTGTAATAGATGGTCAACTATGTTGTCTAGCTATTGGATAAGTTTGTCAGCCATTCAGTGCCGAACGGGTAGTGTAGCTGTGGCTTGGTATGCCAAAACAATGAGCCAAAAGATGCAAAAATTCTGTTGATATAAAAATATAAATGCTCTTGTTGGTGGCTTTGCTGTCATTTGTAAGATCACTTGTGTTAAGAAGCATATAAACTTACCTCTCTAGCATTAAAATGGCGCACACAGACACAGACACACACGCACACACACACACACACACACACTTTTAGACAGCTCTCAGACACTATGAAAACACACTGAGACACACACCCTGATCCTCACAGCCTGACCTTGTTGTCTGAGCTGGAAATAGAAACTGCCTGACAGTTCCAAGAGCTGACTAACTGTGTAATCACACGTAAATGATGACGGTAAGATGGTTCCAATTAGTGTTTTTTTTTTTTTTTTTCTAAAGCGAATACCCAGCATGGCTTTAAAAAAGACAGCTTAATAGAGACTTTCAAGCAGGTTCACTTATATCTTGTGTGTCTCTTCAAGTTGTTGATCTGAAACAGACTGATGATCGATTGTGGCCGTTCATTTTCCACCAGACAGCACAAGAATGTCAAGTATTCTGCTAATAAATACGCCTGAGAAAACTTGAATGTTTTGCAGCTTTTTCCACTTGTTTGGATTGACTTAATTGGAGAATACAACCGTGAAGTGTGGCAACAATAGCACATGCAGACCAACTTCACTTCTATTATTCATTAACAGGCAGCAGAAGCTATAGAAACCTCTCAGTAAATAACTGAACTGCAAATTCTTGATAAGTGCGCACAATACACAGAAAAAAAAATCTTTTCAATATGTGGCATCAAAACTGGAGAGAGTTTGAATACTGTGTTAGATTTATTATGTTTCAAAAGAAAAATGAGCATGATGTGGACTGTGCTGGAGCTGTGTGGAGCCAGAGTAGAAAAATGGACATGGACAGATGAACTCGCTGTCAGTCAGGCATTGCTTGGACAGCTAGAGTCACCACAGACATCATTTTTGTAATTATGCAGTTGTGTTTGGAGCGGCATGTCTTGGGGTGGTTTTTAATTTCAGGAGTGCCCGTTTGTCTGCCGCTCTGCTGTACCATACTGTCCCCAGGAGGACGACCTCTGTTCAAGACAGGATGCATTTACAAATCTGCATTTACATTATTGGATTGATTTTTCTCATTCATGCACGACAGCATCCCTTAAAACCCAATCTTGGCGTACCTTTTCAGTCTAATAATGAATGAAGAACACACTGTGATGTCTCATCTGCTCAGACTGTCAAAGTCACTTAGTGCAGTTTAATTGCATAAACCACCAGTCTAATTTGAATGGTGCAGCTCAGTGAGAGCAGCTCTGAGAAAAGCTGCATGAAATGTTTAACTTGGCTGGACAGAAAGCAGCGGCAGCAGTTTGTCAGTAATCTGAGCTGATGAGTATCGGAGTCAGGGAGGCTTGAAAAGCAGAGCCGTGGTAAGACAAATCTCACTGCCTGTGTGTGAGTGAGTTTTAGTGAACATTAGATGGGCCCTCTGATTAAATAGTCTAAATGAATAAATGAACGGTGCTGATGAATAGTTAAAGTGACAGAATAATAAGATGTTCAGGTCCAGCTCTCTGTCAGTCAGGTTAAATATTACAGAGCTGCACAAGAAGTAAAAGTCACCGACTACATTACAACACTCTGCAGGAACACAACAGCCTCTGAAGTACGTCCATCCTGGGACACTTGCTGTCCACACACCATTTTCAGCAGCTTATCTAATTTCTGTGTTTACTTTCAGTCTGATTTGAAAAGAAGCTCTTAAAATGATTGATATAAAAAAGTAATTCTTCAGAGGGCTTAAGGGAGCTTGCATTTCATGCCCTTATATATGCTTCTTCTTTACAACAGAAGTTCAAATTTAGCATCAGCAATAGGACTGCAGTAGCTACATGAAAGAGCCCATATTATGCATATCTACAGATGCCGAATTTTAGTTTTTTTTATGTCTACTAGAATATGTTTAAATTAATTAATTACAGAAAAAAATAATGCGTTAAAAAAACGCATTATATTGCACCGTTCTCAGTTCCCTAATTTCTGACACAATGGTAACACTGATGCCCCCTCCATCCCGGTACGTAGCGGTAATGAACCTAAAGTCTGTTTTCCAGCTGTGAAGATGATGCACGGAGTGATGTCAGCACACAAGAAAGTTTGGTGAACGGTGAAGTAAGACAAGATCGCATTGCTTGGCTTGTTGGGCAGATAGTTTCCTTTTAAAAAACTTCCCGATAGCAGCTTGGATAAAAGCGCGGTTGTGTGCAAACTGTGCAGCAAAGAGTTTGCTCATCAAGGCAGCAATTCAAGACGACAGTATCACCTCAATGTAAAACATGTTGCTGTAAGCATGGACACAAGAGCTAAAGCTACGTGTCCACAGGGCTGTTTTTTTTTTCGCATGTAGACGCATCACATCTGAAAATCGCCTGCTTGGTGGGCGTGTCACTAGTGTGCCACTATTTGGTCACATGACAGCACTTGAGCTTCAATCCGGTAGAAGCATCAGACCATCATGATAGCTATATATATATATATATATATATATATATATATATATATATATATATATATATATATATATATACAAATATTAAAGCTTAAAAGCAATTTTGGTGTTGGACTCTTAAAGTGACAACAATGTGCCAGCACATAGTGATTCAACAAGGATTGGCTGGTATCAAAAACAGAAAAGGTAAGAAACTATCCTTCTGCTGGTACACACATACCCGTAACTTAAATGGTTTATATGGTCTAAACTGTGAAGTCAGGTTTGCCAGTAATGAAAAGTTTTGATGTAGTTACTTGACTGGATAGTGTTGCTTGTGACCAGAGTGTAACTTGACATCGGATAAAGAGCCAATTTTGTGGTGCTGCCCACTCCAAAGGGCCATACATACACAATAATATGATGGGATGACTGTGAGGGCAAAGTAGACGTTAATTCAGGAAATGAGTTCTGAACACAGTTAGGGATAAACTGATAAAGGGTATACCTGTCCTATAATGTAATAAAAAATAAATAAAACTGTGGCACTCAGACTAAGACTTTCTGTCAAGAACCAGTGCTGATGAAGTTTCTGGTTGATTATGAGCAATTTAAATGTGCACTACATCTCAAACTAGTGAGGATTATACATCAGTTTGCCACAAGATTAAAACCACTGACAGGTGAAGTGTTTCACATAATGTATTTATCTTCATGCAAAATGTAAAGTATTGCAATAGAAAACATTACTGAAAATGGCACCATTCAAAAAATGTTTCCATTTTACCTCAACTGATGCAGTTTTTGACTCTGAAAAAACAACTGCATGTCTTTACTAGAAGGTGGAAAGACCTTGTAAAATCTATCATTTATTTACATGGCTGAATAGCTTTTTCCACTTTTTTGCTGTCTTTGCCAGGACAGCATTAAACATGGCCAATACCAACTGACATGGAAGCATAATTACAACTTGTCTGATTGAAAACAGTTCCTGAAGAGTTCTCCACATTTGCTTTCCTGTAGATGGACAGAGTTTTCTTTGTTTCTTCTGCGAGGTTTTTAGGAGTTGGCAGGTGGTGTTTCTGGCTTCTTCTACTCTCTTTGTTAAAGCTGTATGCTGCCACCTACTGAAGGCACCTTAATTTATTTGTGCCAAAGTTAATGAAAAAAAAGAATGTAGGGGGAATTTCAAAATTTAGCTTCAAATTTGCTTGACAGTTACATGGTAACATGGCTAATAATAATCTCATTGCAGTGCAGCGCTCTGGTGGGAAACCTTAGGTCCTGGCATACATGTGAATTTGACTTGGACATGTTATTTAAACATTGCTGTAGATCAAGAACACCTGCCCATGAAAATAGCACTCCTCTACATCAGTGGCCTCCCCTATCAGGACAATGTGCCCAGGCTTAATGCAAAAAAACTGCTCCTCGAGGAACATGACAAAGAGCCCAAGGAGTTGATCTAGCCTCCAAACTGCCCAGATCCAAAATCCAATGGAGTGTGCCGGAACACCATCACAAGAGGTCCGATCTGTTTTGGTGGCTTGAAGGTACCGACACAATATTAGGTAGGTGTAGATAGGCATAGATAGGAGTCCTTTATGCAGCCAGGGCTTATTCACTTCAGCCTTTCTTTACTGTTCTATCTTACAAACTCTGAATTTCACAAATCTCTTCACATCCTTGTATTGCTCAGGAAGCTGCAACAAGACAATGTCTCAGGTCCAAGAAGGACCTCCTGATAGCTCAGAAAGACTTGCACACCTGACATGTGAAAGTAAAGCATGAATTTTCCTGTAATTCAAAGGTAAACTTTGTGTAGTGGCACTGCGTAGATCAAACTCTCAGTGAGTCTGTTCATCCTTTTAACAAACCCTAGTAATTAGATTTGATCCCCAGTGTTCTCCTCCAGCTCGATTTAATAACTGAGCAATGCCACAGTCTGTTCAGTTTCCTCTCCATCTGAGCTCCTGTGTAATGAGTGTTTGTTACCCCCCACTCACACACTGATCTCACACACTTGTGCACACACTCTTTGTTATGTGAAGTGCCGTGATTATAATTATTTTTATTTTATTACTGTGTTTAGACAGCTATATTAAGACTTGATAGCAGTCTCGTTTAATAAGTTTCATTCATGCGTTGGTGCACAGATGCAGCTTTTCATTAATTATTAAAGTTGGCCCATGTTATTCAGGAACTCTGTGGGTCTGCAGCTCTTAATTAAACTGAGGATAGAAACAGAGTGAAGATGTATTATGTTATACTATACTAACTACTGAAACTCGCTTAAAATTTGGGTTTCTGAGGAAGAACTGCTCCCTCTGTAGATATAAAGGTCTAACTCTAAGCTAACAAAAACATAAATTATTTTTATGATTAATTATGAATCCCATGTTTCCACAATTTCTGCTAACAGATCCCCATAAATCCTAGATACTGGTCCTTCAATTTTACTGCTTAAGTTTTCCAGGAAATACCAATTCCTCACAAGGTATCATAATTTATCCAGCTAATAAAACAGCAAGGAAACTTCATGCCCAGAAGCATTTTCTAATCACTTTTATTTTCCGTTCATATCCTGCGCACTGCAGCTGTTGCTTTTCCCCCTGGAGGTTTATCTCTGCCTGCTGAACACTGAAAGTATAATATGGAAAATACACAAAACTAAACTGATTATATGGAACAAACTCTATTATGATCATGTTTGGAAGCAGCTATATTAAAGTTCTGTCCGAAACTTTCAGCATATTTTTGTTTGTTGTGTATTTAAATCTGTCACTGCAGAACTTGTAAAGCCTGTGGACCAGTTCAGACAGAGAACTGGAAGCTTTGCTTTTTCACTAACAGAGTGCTTTTCACTCTTTAATCATCTTTAATCACTTCAATACATTCGCTGTACACCTTTTACAAAGGTGGGAGATATTTTGCGTGTCCAGACTTTATGGAGATAAAAGTCCATTTTGTGCACATTTTGTACATTTTCAAGGAACTCGAGGACAAATCTCTCATAAATGTACCATTAGTACAATTTTAAACTGGCACAATCGTTGAAAAATCTGGGCGTGATTTTTGACTCTGAGCTGAATTTTATCACACATATTAAAAATATCACAAAAATGGGTTTTTACCATCTTAAGAACATCGCCAGAGTCCACCCGTTTCTCTCTCAGACCAGCACGGAGGTGCTAATGCATGCTTTTATCTCTTCTTGTTTAGATTACTGTAATGCCCTGCTCTCTGGTCTTCCCAAAAAGAGTATTTTAAATCTACAATTATTGCAAAACTCAGCCGCATGTGTGCTTTTGCGTTTACATCGTCAAGCTCACGGTGCCCTGGGACAGCTGGGTAGAGGAGTCCTATGAGCACAAGAAGCTGAGGTATATGGAGCTTGCCGCCGATGCAAAACAGTGAGGCTGGGAGGTGATAGTCTGACCAATTGAAGTGGGATGCAGAGGGTTCGTAGCCACCTCGAAATCTAGGCCTCTCTGGGAGATGGGAGTGCATGGGAAAGCCCATCGACAGGCGATCGAGAACCTCTGCAGAGCTGCTGAAAAGGGGAGTCAGTGCCTGTGGATGAAGAGAAAGGCCTCCACTTGGGCCTTCAAGTGAGTAGATGGCATTTAGTGGGTGACCTTGGGATGCTTGGACTTACTGTTGAACCCTCAGAAGGCGTTGAGGCCTATCAACGAAACATCTAGGAAAGACGGCGCCCACTTAATAACCCAGAGGATGCTCACTCACTCGACCATCCCACAGAGTCTTAGTATGCAAGAACGGATAGCAACATCTAGTCCTACACAACAGCTCTATACCTATGCCACAGCACCCTCGATGCTGTGTTCCAGTGTCCTTTACCACCCACAGTCAAAAACTCTCAGAACAGGATTGAATTACACCGACATCCAGTAAGATGTGCAAACAGAGGCTGCTGCTTAGCAAAAGGTACATAGAGTTGCCTTAGCTAAAGTAAACAGAAGGCAATGCAAAGTCATTCTCATTATGCTGCGTATTAACTGTTCAGTGTCGACTCTGAGTAAGAGCCTCTCACCTGCCCCACCACATCCTCCTGCAGGTAATGATTCTCTGATTATCACCACCTGCAGCCTCCACTGTGAGTCATTTACCTCTACTGCTGGACTGTGCCTTGCAATTATGAATCAGTGTTACTGTCACAAAAACTTCCCGATGTTCCCACAGAGCAGACAGTTGCACAAACTCTCAGGCACTTTGCTGTTTCCTACATGGAGTCAAATAAGTCCAATCCACTTTATTTCTGCACTGAGACTCCACAGAGTCCGACATCAATTAGAGACACTGTCTGATTTCAGATGAAAGCCTCCAACAGCAGCCTCATGTGGGTTTCTATATGTTTTAATGTTGCCGGTTTCACCTGTTTCAGAGCAGAATGAGAAAATAGTATGACTGGTTGATTGGATGCTAAAGTAACAAAGCTGGAAAACTTGCTGTGTCTCAGGAGTGAACTAGAAGGTGGCATCAGATCAATGTAAGAAGGAAGAAAGTTCTCTTTTGGGCTCTGTGGACTTTATTTCAGCAGCACAGTCATCTTCACAGCCAGATATTTGGGCTTCAAAGCAACTTTGATCATTATCTGAGAGGATTTTACAAAATGCTCAACAACATTTCTTTGAGGGCTTTAGGAACTGCTCTGGAACATTATGTGCACTCCAACCACAGCAGTGAGAAACGTATCCTTGCAGTGGAAGGTAACAGGTTTACAACAATACTTCAAAGTGAGATTCATAAATAAATTGGAAAACCACTGCTGAACATTGACTAAATCTTTATTTGCAAACCATCAGGCCCCTCAGGCAGAAAGATTGTGCCAAAAGCTGTATTGCAGCTATACTACTGATTTGTAAGCCAGTTTCACAGCAGTAGCACGATACTTCAGTCGACATTTATGACATCGTCTTCAACAATTCAGCTCCTTACAGTGATTAATAGTTCAATTCTTTCACCTCCTTTTACATACTTATCTGCAGTTCACCTGCAGCATCAGTTACTTTCTTTGTCTACATAAAAAAAAGTTCATCCCTCATTCTCCAGGTGAAAGTTCAGCTGCTTTCATTGTTTCCACACTAGATGAAACGTTGCTTGCTTTAGTGTTTTAGATTTTTCAATTGCTTTCACCTCTTACTTCAACAAAAAACTTCCAATCTAGCTTAAGCTGAACTTTTACATGTTTGTGTGCCATTGCACTTAAACTGCTTTCAACTTTAAGTGTTTCCAGTGCATTCAATTTAACTTTACTTCAAGTTTTGCTTTCATAATTTACAATCCAGTGGCTATTTCAGCTTCAGTCTCTAATTGTTCAATCGACAGTTTAACTGCAATCACTTCAACATGTAAGGTAGCTTCTAAGTCTGAAAAGTGAAGCCAAGCAGATGAGCCTTACACCTGCATTGTTTTTAACAGCCAGCAGGAGGCGACTCCTGTGGCTGGATTTGTATAGAAGCCCATAAGAAAATGATATGTCTTCTCAGTTGATTTGTTACCTTAGTAAACATTTTCCAAATACATGTAGAGTCCAAATCATTAGTTTCTTGATTTTTTGAACATAGCATGATGCTAATTCTGAAAATTAGGGTCCAATATTAACAAAAATAGAAAACAAATCAAGGTATGATGTAGGGCAGGGTTACACTGTGTGTTCCTGGGTTATCTAGTCAGAACCACTAATCACTTGTTACCAGTTTAAAAATACCAAATACCAAATCTGGGGATTCAGAACAGTAGCACACAAAACAGTGGGTGACATCATGGTTGCTACATGCATCTTTTATACACAGTTGATGAATTTGCCTGCTTTCAGTGTTAAATATCAACTGACACATTTGCATTCATGGCTTAAATGTTACCTGAAATTTCAGCTGCTTTTATCTCATTTACGTTAGCTGACACACAGCGTTTCTCTTTAGTTAGCTGATTGGTTCTTGGTATAATATGGATTCTAACAGTTGTCAAATAGGGCTGTCAACTGTGTGCCAACCTGACTTCTACACAACACAATTAGTGGTCCCAACCCCATTAAGAAGGCAAGAAATTCCACAAATTAACCTTGACAAGGCACATCTGTGAAGTGAAAACCATTTCAGATGACTACCTTATGAAGCTCATCGAGAGAATGCCAAGAGTGTGCAAAGTAGTAATCAAAATAAAGGTTGGCTATTTTGAAGAATCTAAAATATGAAACAAGTTTTGACTTATTTCACACTTTTTGTTTACCACACAATTCCATGTGTGTTCATTCATAGGTATGATGCCTTCAGTGAGACTCTACAATGCAAATAGTCATGAAAATAAAGAGAAACCATTAACTGAGAAGGTGTGTTTAAACTTTTGACTGATAGTGTATGTTTTGAATATGTTGAACATGCATATTTATTTCTGATAATATATAGTTTATGGCATATAGTTGATCAGAGACCAGTCTTATGTGGGTAAGAATTGTCATATATTTAGTTTGCCTTGTTTAGGCATAATAACACCACCTCTATCACTGACTAACCCTGGATAAACAAGACTATCTATAAATGCCCTTTAGCGTTTTGTTTTTCCATGTGCTGTTCTACTGACTGACTGATTTCCAGCCCTCCTGACCAGGAGTGAGATTGTTATTTGGAGGTCATGTGCCATCTTAATTTGGTTTAGTGAACCTGATGGAGTGTTATTCCGTCTGTTCTTGGGGTGCACAGACAGGTTAAATAACTGAAGGGCAAATGAAAATGAGACATCAGATATGGAGAAGGAAATGCCAATCATACAGTCCTACAGCACTCAAAAACAAATGCGATGCCAGAGACCATCTTGCAGTGAGATCACACCAACCACTACCATGCATGACTCAGCCGCCATTACTACATCATTACACGATTAGTCGGTAATCATGGATCCAACCACACCAATCTTCCCGCTTGTCCTTCATTATGATCTCAGTTACACACCTGTAATGTTTCGTGACTGTGTCTTGCACAGCTGTGACACTATCAAGTTGAAAAAATCTGTCCACCTCCTTTGTGCTAGTTCCCGTTACAGTCAGTGCCCCTGGGAACACATTTTGCCATGATCGCACACACACATGAAATGTTAAAAATGAGAACATAAAGGCAACAGCTGTGGGTGTATAATGGCATATCAAAAAGAGTGGAAGCAGTGAGAAATTTAGGGCATCTTGAAGAATTCATAACAGAGAATGGAGTTGTGTTTTGTTGGACTGTGTCAAAGGAAAGTTTTGCTAATTCTTTAATCGAATTACTGACATACACATCACATATTTAAAAACAAGAAAAGGGCTCAGAGAACACAATACTCAGTTGTTGTATCATTTCCGATGGATGAAATCTTGAATAAAAAATGACCTTGCACTGAGCACAGGCTTGTGTTATGCATGTGTATATTATGTATGGATACCAAATCGCATGACCTAAATATGTAGTGGGTGGCGGGAATTGATGGGACTCAGAAACACCCCCACAATTGAATCAATTGTTGCTTGTATCATTTCTGATGGATACGTCCCAATAAGTCCACAGCGGGTTGATTTTTAGTAGGATCACTATCATGTGATCATCAGCAGGCAGCTAACGTAGCGTTCACTTGTTGTCATAGTTACAGTGATGCTGTGTCGCATCAATGCCAAAATCTAATCAGTTGGTCCTTGTATCATTTCTGAACTTCCCTGATAATGTCATCCAAACCATTAGTCCATTTTTGAGTAATGTTGCGCACAGACAAACAGACAAATGTACGCCAATCGTCACATAACTCCACCGTGATCCTTGGCAGAGTAACAACACGTGAACTTTAAAATCTGAGTAAATCCAACCTGGTTAAACCCCAAACAGGAAACTCTGGTGCTCACCAACAGGAAATTAAGTATTAAGTGTCAATAACTTCTTAAAAACTTTACTGATAAAACAGTAAAGAACTGTGCTTCTTCACTTTCCTAGTCACCATGGAAAGTACATTAGAACACTCACACACTGACACTGCTGGTAAACAAGAAGCCTCATTTACATTGCAAATGATCTGATCATATTCCCCAGACAGGTTGTCCATAAGTCTGATCTGTCAGTGTCCAGCATCAGCTTGGATCTCAGTGTTCGCTGCTGCTCATTCATATGCAAAGAAAACTAGAAGTTGCTCAAGAATCCCTTTAACTTGTCATGCGTCTTAAGAGGCAATTGAACGTTTATACCTGCGAGATGTGCCATCAGTACTGTATATACACAAGTGGAAACTTTCTAAGATGTTAATGATAAAAAAAGAAATCTAACAAGACTTTGAATGAACGAATGATTAAAGACTTTCAGATGTTTTTAAAAACTTTTTTTCATCCATAGAGGCTCTACTTGGTGCTCATACTGCAGCAGCATCTTGATATATTCCAACTCCCCAGTTCTTTGACTATTTTTTTCTTTTATTGCAGCAGTGGTAACCATCAACATGGCTTCAGGGATGGCAGTGTTGATCTATCAGACTGTTTCAGTCCCTTGGTGGGCCAGACTGATGGCATTATCTTCAGTGCAGATATTCATAGTCTCCAGATGATGAAGCCCTTCTGACTTTGGTAACATCTTTGTCAACATGCAGTGATTTAACTTCACTACTTAGCTGCAGTAACTTGAGGTGTACTTAACCATGTGTCAGGCCACTGTTACATCACCTTTGGGTGTGGGTACAAGTGCAACATATTACACTTATATGGCAAGCTGTTCTTTCTAATTTTGTAAATTAGAGTCCCCTTTGGAATAAAACAGATTATAAAGCAGGGCTTGCTTTAGGCAATGGCCGCCTTGTGTTTGACTAATCACTACCATATGGGGTACCACACTTTACTATGAGTCTGGTTGCAGTTGTTCCTGCTAAAAGTGGTGCAACAAAGTAGTGAGTTTTGCTGGTGGATTAGTGATTTATGGGGGTACTTAAAAAGTTCTCAGCTTCACCAGTAATTGTAACAGAAGAAAGATTGTTCTTGCATTATTTTTCAACATAGTCTCCTTTCATTTCAATGCACTTGGTCCCAAATGTGCAAGCTTCGTTATCCCCTCACACAAGAAGGTGACATCTTGAGCATCCAGATACTCACCAACAGCCTCTTCATCATCACGCTGAATGTAGCAAGTGGGATTTCAATTTGAAAACAGATTGAAATCAGGTGAGCAAGGTGCATGAAGCAACAGCTCAAAGCCACATTTGGCTGCTTCTGCCACCTGTACTGTGTGAACCAATCTTTGAACCAAGCTTTCCTCTCCTTTCTTCTTGGATTGCAAATATTTGAGTTTTTGTGGACAGTGATAAGAGACTATAGTATATGCATATCCCCAAAATGGGGGTTAGGCCTGTTATTTATGGATGAGGCTGAGACTTTTGAAGAGCCCATTTCTCACCGGTCATGTCAGGTCTCTCAAAAAATCAAAACAGTAACGGCCACACTTTGAACTCAACTCATGATCGTCCACAAACCAGCGGGTGATGTCACTGAGACTACATCCATCTTTTATTCAGTTTCACAGTTTGACAAGAAAGAACAATGTGTGGAATAAGAAAGACAGTATCTCTGATCCTGTTGCATCAGACTGAATAGATTTTATTTGGAATTGTCCATCCTTAGTGTGACAATGTTACAAATGCACAGTGCTAAATGTGTGAATTCCTGGATGAATTGCCAAAGAATCTAGAAGACCACCATGTCAGATTGAACTCATCACTGCCTCCCTCAATGTCTGTGCTTTTTTTCTTTATGTGCTTTGTCCTCCCAGAAGTTCCGAAGTCCCTTGACCGCTGCATATGATGATAACATTTTTAAAATCCTATTTCTCCTCTATAAAGTAATGCTGCACTGAGAAAATATATATTTTGTATCAAATACACATGGATGCAGACTTGATGAGTGGCTGCCACTCGCTCCTTCTAAGAAGATGACAGCAGCAGAAGTTACGGAGGCATTCCATGGCAAAGAAAAACATTTGAATTATATTGATAATAATAACAGACTTACAAGCAACCAGAGGTAGTTCTTCACATTTTTCTGGGCATTTTAATTTGTTTTGTTGCAACTTTACACTTCCACTTGTATTCTCAGCAGTGAATCCAGGAGGACTTCAGCCTACGTACTCTGTGAGAGGGCAACATGCTTTTCACAGCCACATTTCAATATTGCAGATGTCAAGGCAAAGCAAGCTTTATTTATAGAGTGCATGCGAATGAATGGAACCTCAGAGTGCTTCATATTTTGAAAGAGACATTAGGCATCTACAATGCCAGGGCATAAAGAACACATACATATCTACCCACATATATATATGCTAATACTCAAGGAAGGTCACGAAATGGAAAAAAAGCTTGACGCCAATACTAACCTTGTTCATAAGTCTGAGAAAATAGGAATGTTTGGAGCTTAGCTTTAAATGTAGAGTGAGTGTTTATGTCAGAAGAGTCCAGAGGAACTAAAAGCAGAATAAATGCAGGTACTGCTACAGAGCCACTGTCTGGGTCTAATGAGGGTAAAGTTCTGCTTTGTTGAAGGTGAACCCAATGAAGTGACTTGAATGTAAATACTGATATTTTCTTGTACTACACTGGTCATTAAGTTTGTGTCAGAATGTTCCCTGTATTTCTTTCTACATATTGTTGGTCTGTGCTAAAAGAAGAGGGGATATTTTAGGCTGCGACCACATCTGTCTGTCTTTATATAATGTCATAATGCTGGCATTGAAACTTCTAGTGAGTTACATCATTCTCATTGTGCAACTACGTATTAGACAGTTAGATTTAAAAAAAAAAAAAAAAGAGGGTTAGAAGAAGATGATGAGGGTTGTGTTCCAGATGGAATGACATGTATAAAAGCTTTTTCTCCAACCATGTAAAAGTACTGCAGATTCCAAATACTAGAGATGGGATTTATGACTCTTTGAAGGGAGCCGGATCTTGAGGAACCGTTCCTTTCAAAGAGCCATTCAAAAGACTGGCTCGCTATTATATTCATTTATTTAGGAAGTCAACCAGGGTTAATCTGTTTTTATCAGGCAAATAATCAGCAGTTAAAAGATACGATATGGATCAGAATAATTCAAACTTACGCATCCCACCAATATAAACTCTATTGATTTATTTCTATGTTTTATATACATATATACATTTTATTCTAATTTTTAAAATATATTTTTACCATATTGTTAAAATGTTCTTGTGTGGTTTGCATTGTTTTTCTTATTGTTTATATTAGGGCTGGGACTTTAATGCATTAATTTCGACCAATTAATTACAGAAAAAATAACACGTTAAAAAAAAAAGCATTTTATTATACCTTTCTCTGTTCCCTAATTTCTAGCACACCGGTAACACTGATGCAGTGGTAGCATTAAATTATTAAGTTAGCTGCATTCACATGAATGGAGCGTGCTGTGGACGACTCAAACTCAGAGATGTCATTAGTTGTTCACATGAAGGCAGCGTGGACAGCTCAGACTCATGGGGCACACAGGATACACATGAAGAAAGTGTTGTCAGTTTTTACATACAAACGGCTCGCAACTGTGAACCAGTTCTCATTGTTCACTGAATAGAGCCGTTCAAGTGACGGACTCGTTTGCGAACATCCCATCTCTACTAAGAACCAATATGAACATAGTTCTAACAAAGAGGTATATCATGAAACACACATCCTCACCAAATCACGGCTCAGTTGAACATGATGCGAGATGAGAAATGTTGGGTTGACAAATATTAGAGAGGAAGCTGAAGGTCTAAATATCCTGCAACAGGCTGTTGATTTCCTTTTTCACAAAGTCGTGGAGCTTTGGCTTCTGTGATGTGACGACTTGGGCTCCAATACGCTGGGAGGATGATAAAATCCTTTATTATCCACAATTGACGGGAGGAGGAGGAGGAGGTCATCAACAGAATGTCTTTGTTTTTACAGTCAGTTGGTTGTCTCTGGACATGCTCTCTGGCTAGTAGCGTTTGCTGCAGTTGGTTGTTGCTGTTTCCGCTGCTAGCATTGACAAATTCCTCTGCACTGCATTGGTTCTTCAGATCATATTGCTGTAAATGAGTACAGATTTAGCCCAGCATTCAAACTTAAACAGGGTGGGCCATAACTTTCCATCCATCCATCCATCCATCCATTATCTATACACCGCTTAATCCTCACTAGGGTCGCGGGGGGGGCTGGAGCCTATCCCAGCTGACTCGGGCGAAGGCAGGGGACACCCTAGACAGGTCACCAGTCTGTCGCAGGGCCACACACAAAGACAAACAATCACTCTCACATTCACACCTACGGGCAATTTAGAATAATCAATTAACCTCAGCATATTTTTGGACTGTGGGAGGAAGCCGGAGTACCTGGAGAGAACCCACGCATGCACAGGGAGAACATGCAAACTCCATGCAGAAAGATCCCGGGAAAGCCGGGACGCAAACCAGGGACCTTCTTGCTGCAAAGCGAAAGTGCTAACCACTACGCCACTGTGCAGCCCCCCATAACTTTCCATACATAGGAAAATGTATAATGTATATGTTTTTGTTTCAGATACCCTACAAGATGCGTTTGACGCTATATTTGGGGGCATTTGAAGGCCATGGTGTATCAGGTGAAGATACGAGACATAAATCATCTCAAGGAATGTATCACCAGCGCTATTACAAGCATAACTTCAACTGTGCTAATGCAAGTTAATCAACAGTGGAAAACATGTATTAATATGTGTTTTTGAAACAATGGCAATCATATAGAGCACATTATATAAACGGTTGTCGGTTGTTTTCCTATGTATAGAAACTTATGGCCCACCCTGTATATCACACATTAAAATAATTTTAATAATAATAAAAACTGATGTAGCAGAACCATTCTTCCTTAACAGGAGACTTCTGCCTGCATTTCATTCACAGAAAACATTGATCAAGGTGTAGGTTGGAGATCTGGAGATCTCTTTGCTAGTTGTGTTTTTCTTTAAAGGGGATCAAACCGTGACTATCTTCTAATGTTGCCTACACTGTTACCACTCTCTGCTACTATGAGGCACTTTATTAACGCTTAGATGCATGAGTGATTGGACCCATAAGTGAGTCAAAATTACCCCCATAAGAATCAATGTGTTTTTATGCCATTTTTGTCATTTTGGTTAAGAATAATCATTTGTATTATTTGTATTATATTTTTGTCCACAGAAGAATGATTTCATGTTTGAAATATGTTTATTTTTCACTTTATAACAGATTTTGCTGCTCTCCCTCCCTCCCTCCCTCCCTCCCTCCCTCCAAGTTTGTGTACTTCATCACCTATTATATGATATTGTCGGTGATAAAGAGGTTGGGGTAGTAACACAAATATTACAATTTCTTTAAAAGTATAAAAGGTAACTTAAGCGTTTAAATGGAATGATGTCCAAAACATGTTTTTGGAGGAATAGCTTGAATATGAAATGATAAAACCTTTCCATTACAAAGATACTGCAAGAAAATGACTTCACCTGGTCATTTTTGACTCACTTATGCATCTAAGTGTTAAAAATAAAAAACACAAGCAACACAGTGTGGCATCTCTCCAATCCCAACCTCTGCTTACATTTGTGAAGAAGTGAATGTCGGCTATGGTGCAGCTTCTGAACTTTCACAGCCACAGCAGCTGCATGGTAGCCCATAAATACATCTTTGGTTTCAGATAATCGACTATATGCTCATTATCTAAGAAAGTTAGAAAACTGCTTCGCTATATCAACAAGACATCCTCCTCTAAAATTTATAGGCTGACATTGAAAACCATTCATATTTTACTTACCTCAGATGCCAGTGGATTTCTTCATCAGGTCAGATTTATTGCACTTGTGTGTTTGTGTGACCTAAGAATCATGTGTCTGCAGTGACAGTCCATTCTTCACTCAGAGATGAAATGTGAGAGGCACAGAATTCTGCTTCTGACTGCCTGTTCAGCTACACAGTAATAGATCAAAATCAAAGTCATGTTAAAAAAAAAAAAAAAACACTTGTATGATTACTTTGAAATGGTTGTTTTTCCCGAATTGTTCTCCAGTCGACCTTCACGTCCTTTAAAGAGACTCTGGGACTGTCGGGAACACACCAGAGAATCAGGCAATCAAAGTAAAAACTTCAAGTGTAGCATTCTTTTTCCCCTGACAATCAAACCACCAGGGTCTAATGCATGTGCTTAAAAATCCAAGCTCAGTTTAATGACTTGTTGTTTTTATATATATATATATATATATATATTTATATATTATTCCTACAAATACATGGTTTTCAGCACTTTGAAAAACGTTCACTTTCCTCAGTAAAACCAAGAAAGCTAGAAATATCCTACAGTGAAAAAGAAAGACAAAGACAAACCATTTTTGACAAAAAAAAAAGAAAGTCACAAAAAAGACATGAAAATAACAATCGAATGAAATTAAAAACAACATCCTGTACAAACACTATGGCCCAATAATTTAAGAAAATAGTGTCTCTAAAACGTTCATATTGCTTTGTACCTCCACTGACCAGTTCCACCCTGTGCAACACCAGGCAGTTCAGATAGAGGCCACAGAGGGCGCCAAATCCCAGGTGCTGATGTCGCTCCAGAGGTTCTGGGGTCAAGCTGCAGCCGGTGGCATGCAGGCGTAGAAGAAGAGAAATGTTTGCTGTTCCGTGTTCTCTTTCTTTCTGGTTGTTTCGGCAGTAACAATACAAAGACAAGGGATGGTCACACTACTACAGTACTGCACTCCTTATGAAACCAAGGATGTTTTTACTGTTTGTTGTAGTTTTACCATTATTACTTTCTACAGCATTATTACTAGAACTATCACCGTCACAGATACACAGAGTGCATCGTGTGTTTGTGTGTGTGGAGGGTTCGTCCAGCTGTGTGTGTGTGTGTGTGTGTGTGTGTGTGTGTGTGTGTGTGTGTGTGTGTGTGTGTGTCAGTGTGTTTGGAGTACGGGTGTTCAGTGCTCAGAGCTTGTCTTCTCAAAAGAGAAGCTGGGAAGAGTCAATAGCTTGGGGTTGGTGTTGGGGTTTGGCGATCCTCCGTCCTGTCCCGAACCCTCACCGACCCCCAGGTCAAAGGAGTCCTTGGAGTCACTGGAGGGCGCTCTCCTCCTCAGACAGGTGTCCCGGCTGGGCAGAGGAGGCGGCAACCCCAACCCCCCCAGCCCCATGCTGCTGAGCCCACCCAGGCCCGGGTAGAGGCCAGACTCCAGTCCGTCAGGGGGGTCCACGGATATGCAGGGCGGGCTCATCTTCTTCTTGCGGCGGGGCGAGGGCAGCGAGGTCTGGGTAGGGATCTGGCTCTGAATCTGCAGGCTGTCGGCCCGAGACACGAAGCCGGAGGAAGTGGAGGTGGTGCTGCGCTGGGGGCTGGAATCCGCCGAGGAGCAAACTTCTACAGAGTGGCGTCGCGGGTCGTCCAGCCAGGAGTAAGGGCGAGGCCGAGGCAGGAGAGCGGCGCGGCCCTGCGTGTCGGCGCTGTGGAACCTCTTCAGCTGCCGCAAACATGGACTCCGACTCTCCTGGCAGCCTGAGTAGCTACTGTAACCCTCGTTACCGCTATTGCCGCTGTCCTCTGCCATGATATCATCGCTGCCAGCCAGCCCGCCGTGAGTAATGAGAGACACTTCCTGATCCTCCGAGGCCTCCTCCTGTTGGTGTGGCCTGGCCGGCAGGGGTGGAAGAGGCGAGGAGGCGGGGGGCGAGGGGGAGTGTGAGGAGAGGCAGTGCTGGTCGTGGTGCTGGGTGTGCACGCTGCTGGGGATGGAGGGTTTGGGGGAGGCGCCTGGTGTGGCGGGGAGCAGGCAGAGAGCAGGCTGCTGGTGATGAAGATGATGGGAGCATGAGGAAGGAGAGGCGGAGGAGGAGGAGGAGGAGGAGGAGGAGGAAGGGGATGGGGGCAGGCCCAGGGAGGCCACATTCACAAGTCCTTCAGTGCTCTCCCCTCCGTCTGAACAAAGGGCCTCCTGAGAATCAGTAGACACTGCAACCTGGAAAACGGGGCATGGGAGGGGGAGGGAAGGTTGAGGAGATGGATGTCAATGTGCAATGAGAGGAAGGCAGGGGGAGGTATGGGAACAGAGGAGATGAGAGGGGGGAGAAGTTAGTGAGAAGTGATGAAGATGAGAAGAGCAGTTTGGGTCAGAGTTCACAGTCTGGCCAGCTCAGTCTCACAGTCCTCCCTCCGTACAGCTCTCACTGTGGGCAGCCTGGGCTTCTATTGCAACATTCTGCCATGAATTGTAAGATAGAAATCCAGAGGTCGAGCACTGTGTTGCTCAATGTCAGCAATCAAGATAAAGATTTCTCAAGAGTGAGTTGGGTAAACAACATCTGACATTACTGGATGCTTTCTGCACGCTCGCTCTGTTGAGGCTGAATCAGTCGTTTTCATTCACATCTGACAGGATTAACAGTTAAAGGCCCCTTTGCCCTCAGATGTTTGAGCTTAACTGTACAGAATGATGCATATGCAGTTTGAAATGTTTTCACATTCTTCTGCTTTGTGACATCACGCACAACTAGTGTGAGGTCAATTGTGATCCAGTCTGCAACTCATACAATAATTTGCCTTTTTTTGAAGAAAAGAGTTGTTTTTAATTGTATTTAAATATTTGAAAGATCTTTAAAGTGATTTTACAACTTTAAATAAGTAAAATTGACTGTGATCAAACTCTCATCATGTCGAATATTCTGTGGCTACATTTTCCCCCCCAGATTTTTTAATTTACAAGGATGATCATATGAACAGCAATGACTAATGATTAAGCTGGGCAACAAAATGCTAGCACTATGGGATGATAATAGACTACATCAACAGCAATAAGAAAATCGTTGAATAGAATGTTTGATAGTTTCACTTAAATGAATCAGATGCAAACAAACCCCAATCGTGTTCCCTCCCTGATCACAAACAGCCAATAATACAGGTATTTGTGTTTATTTTTCATTTTTATGTTAAAATTACTGACCTGTTACCTTGATAAATAAGCTAAAAATTCTGTGTTAAAAATCAAATTCAACCTTTCTTCTCCTGGTCCTTGTTATATACAACTTATTAAGAATTATCAATAATAATAGAAATCGACTTTTCCATGAGAATTTCATTTAGCTGAATTGCTAAAATGAATTTTTTTGAATAATGTCTTCTTGTGTGTGAACTAATTATAGACTTGAGCATATTTAATGTAACTGAACTGAACCTTCAGTACATCAGAAGAGGTTTCCAAGAAACCACTAACTGACATGAGTGACATTTTCAAGTAAGAAAGCAGCATTTTATTTTATTTTTTTGAGGACACGTGGACTGATTATTTGCTGGCTTACACAGTGAACTCTGAGCCAGACCACATGACCCTCTAACCTTTGACCGTTCACACGAAGCCCTGTAAACTGCCAGCAATGCATTATTCAGTAAAATTTACACCCAGATTCTCATTAGTCTGATCATGCCTTCGTCCTAACCTCTGTACAGAACCGTCTACAGGGCGTGAGGCCAACAGGCAGAGGATGAACACAACATGTTACTACTGTAGGCGGTTAGTAGCCACAGTGATTGCTAAGATGTCCTCATGAACTCATGACTGTTTCTCATCTCTCACAGACCTGAGAGGATGTTAATAGTACTTGAATTTTAATTGTGTTTAATTGGGCCAATTAAAACAAGATCTTTAATCTATGGAGATGAGGAAACAAGGCATGCATGAGTTGTAGAGCAAAGCACTTACAGAAGAGTTTGGAGTCATGGGTTTCCCTGCATGAGCTTCAACAGTGTGACCACAGAGACATCTAGTGGTCAAAGATATCATAACCAGACCAATCACCAGCCACAGCAATGCAACACCAGGTAACAAATAATATGAAGTCATCACCTTGTCAGAGATTGTTTTCTTAATTTAACAAAACCAGCTTATGTATAACAAGTACTGCACTCTGGTTAACAGCTATAGCACTGATCTAAGCAATACAAAATTCTCTGGTGCGCCGTCATTATGATACTGTGAGTACAAAATGACCCAATGCATATGGACAGCACTTGCTGTTTTGTAGCAATCCCCTGAGTATAGTTTGTAAAATATTAAGTGCACTGTATTGTGGGTGAATTTCATAGCCACATTACATCCGCATCCTGCTTCGACTGAATTTCCAGTATTGCATTTTTACATAGCTCCAGCTCCAGAAAAACTACCTGCTGGAAAGTTACAGATGCTCTGTGGCTGATGGTTAGCAGTAGACACACATCTGAGTGAATGAAGAGAAAGGGAGGGAAGAAAGAGGGAATTTTGTGTGTCTGTTTGTGTGTGTTAGTATGTGTTTGGTAGTCTGTCTGTCTCTCTGAACATGAACATAGAGTCCAGTGTTTCTGAAAGGCCCAGTGGTAGCTAAAGTTAATCGCTGTTTCAGAAACAGGAGTATCTGTGTTTGAGCAGGAGCTCAGGGTCGGGCGGCTTTTGGGCCCAACTGAGCTGAGATCAAAGAGTAACAGATACAGTGTGAAAAATGAGACAGAAGAGCAGTTAATATAAATATGAGCACCAGGAGGAAGGGGACAGAGAAAGAGGAAGAAAGTGAAATTGTTTAGAACATGCAATGTAGACAGCTATAAATCCATGAGTCTATGATGGAGTTCCAGAGCCACTCTTGGAAAAAAAAATACTGGATTGAAAGAAAAATAGCATAATATTGTAAGAAGATATTAAAATATGCTACCAGTCAAAAGTTTGGACACACCTTCTCATTCAATGGTTTTTATTTCATTATTTTATTGATTGTTGTAAATAAAAAAGTATTAATCTTCAGTATTAATCTACAATGTACAAAATAATACAAATAAATAAAAAGCATTGAATGAGAAGGTGTGACCAAACTTTTGATTTGTAGTGTAGATGAATTAAACCTTCAGTCTTGCCTCATTAACATTAGTTTTTTGATTTGGTTTGCTCTGTGGTGCGGCTGTAACGAGGATGCCAGCCGCTGTATCAGATGCTGGTAGGCACATGACGTTACCTTTGGACAGAATCCTTATGCTTCTGCTATTCTTTATGCTAAGCTAACTGCTGAAACAACAGTTATGAAAGAGGTATCAATCTTTTTATCTAACTTTGATAAAATAAATAAATTAATAAATGAATAAGCATATTTTCCCCGACAGCCAAACTGTTCCTTTATTTCATTTCTGCATTTCTATGAGAAATGTGACTCAACTCCAAGTTATTATTCAAAATATGTAGATTGAATTTAGCAGTGCTACCTGTTCTGTTTACAGTTAACTGTTTATATATATATATATATATATATATATATATATTAAAAAAAATATTTTAAAAACTATACTAAAACTATACTAAAATAGTTTTAAAATCACAGCTCAATTATTTTTTCTTTCTTTTGTTTTATTTTCTTAACTAGAATGTTCCTAATACTTTGCTCAAAGCTTTTGTCAAAGCTAAAAAGTGCCACTAAATACTTCAGCAGCTGTTTTGAACATCAGCTCCTTGTCTCACTGGACAGTGCTTTAATTAATAAAAAAAATCCATTTCTGCAGTGGCTGGTATGAACAGAAACTTCCAGACGAATGAGCCTTAGTCACACACGGTTGAGATGTGTTGATATTAAACACATTTATCATCACATACAGTCATGATATGACAGGATAACACCCAAAAAGTGATTTTGGAATGGAAAGAAACTTTGAAAAAGTCTAGTTACCTGTCTGCGGAGAGTACGGCTGAATGTGTGGGCACGTCTGGGAGGGGGTTGCCGTGGTATACTCTCCGAGTCTGAGTGGCTGTGGGGGCTGATGGGTCTGAAGAGGTCTGTGGGAACAGTCAGCTGCTGGGAAAAGTCCTCAGGTTGTGAACGCACTGAACCACTGGAGCCTGCACACAAAGCACAGCACTGACAGGTGAATAACAACTACGCAGTTACAGCAGAGGACTGAACTACAAAGAGATTAATGGATTAGCAGGTGCGTTGGGCCTAAAGTTAGCATCATCACTATCACAAAGGTGCTCTCTGTTAACCTACTGAGTCAGCTGTCATGTTAGAAATAGGCAGCTCCATTGAAAATGCACTGAATGATAAAATAAATAAATTAACTTACAAGATTAACAGTTTCCTACCAGCATTCCTCTCTTGCATTATTTGTAATCACACCATTTTTTTTTATCATAATCATTTTTAGTTTTGTTAGTTTTCCATTACAATAACCTGTTCCTCTCAACTGAAGTAGGCAGCACATGATTGGTCCATTTCGTGTGGGAGAAGAGTCACATGACATGAGAAGCACCCTTTTTATGTATGTCAGAAATCCTTGTTAGTAAAGAAAGTTGATAACCACGGCTGTGATAGCCATTATCTCTGCTTAGGGTTTTAGGTATTGTTGAGCCAGCTAACACAAGAAAGCCTGACTAAGTCAAACTGGCATGATTGTCCACCCCCCTCTGGTGTGTTTCTAACAGAGGAAATAACCCTTTAGCTTCCTGAGCTCATGTCAACCTGCTTTAATCTGGCATTCTCATTAAATTAGGGCAGAAATGGGAGGCCTTGATTTTTAACACGGTACGATACAAAAGGCCTTAATTAATGCAAATTTCCCTGCTGCAGGATAAATAATGGCTTACATCATATTATGTTAAAAGTCAAGGCCTCCTATTTCTGTCCTAATTTAATGAAATGTCACAAATTCCAGATTAAAACTAAATAAAGAGGGTTACCAGGATGCAACTTACTGAGGCATTCAGTTAAAGTTACATATCTTTCATTACAGGGCTGCACAGTGACTTGGTGGTTTCGCCTTGCAGCTAGAAGATTCCTGGTTTGCGTCCCGGCCTTCTCAGGATCTTTCTGCATGGAGTTTGCGTGGGTTTTCTCCAGGCACTCTGGCTTCCTAAATGCGAGTGTGATTGTTTGTCTGCAGATGTAGCACTGTGATAGACTGGTGACTTGTCCAGGGCGTCCCCTGCCTTCGCCTTAAGTCAGCTGGGATAGACCCCAGCCCCCGTGACCCTAATGAGGATGTACAGATAATGGATGGATGGATGGATCCGTCATTACCTGATTGGGCCCTGTGGGTGCCCAGTATGTGCTGGGGCCCCTGTGACTGTGCTAGAAGCTGTGCTGGAGCTGGAGATGTGGGGCCAAACGGGGGCAGGAACATGTAGCTGTCATTGGGCAGGGAGTGTGTGCGCCCCACCGCAGGCTTTCTGACGCTCAGCAGGTTGTCCTCCAGCGCTCCACCTGGACCAAGCTGCTCCGGCTGGGGAAAGAGAGAAGAGTCAGGGTCCCGCTGGATTAACGAGGGCTGGGGCTCATCTTCAACTCAAACACTCTCACACTCTAAGGCAAGTTATCTGTCTAAGACACAATGTGAACAAAGAGGCAGTGATCATCAGCATACACAGAAAACAGACACGATCTTCGCACATTGGAGTTGACTGGCTCAGAGCTGTCACAGATCACAGAAACTTTTCCAATTCTTTTTTTAAGCATAAGACACTCTGCGTCTTGTGTCTGCTTTTACCCCACTAGGTCATATAACTTTACGTAAACCATGATTGTGTGTCAGCTAGGGCAGTGTCTTGCAGTCTGACCCATTACAGAACCAGTTCACATTCAGTCACAGAGCTACTGGAGCTCCAACACACCTTACAACCCTGTAGCAAACACAACAGCTTGGAGTAGACTGAGAACTACTACACCCAGAAGACAGAGGACAGTACGAACACAGGAGACTGATAGGAAAGGACTGTGAGAAAAGACATAGACTCACACATAAAGCACAAAGGAAAAAGACAGAAAACTGAGGAAAAGAAGGGGGGAAAAGAACAGAGAAAGAGATTACAGAGAAAGGTGAGATTGAGGAGAAAAAAAGGAGTAGAGACAAAGGAGAGAAAACTGCAAACTGGCAGGTGAGGAGGCGCACTACTCTACTGCACTGGACTGGACTGGACTGGACTGGACTGGAAAGTAACAACACACCAGGCTGGAAAGGTGGAATGAGAAAGATCAGAGAAATTTGGTGGGCACATGGTTAAATTCACCAGAGTCTTTCAGTGCCACTTGCACTCCGCTACCTCTTCACTCCTTTCTGTTTTTTTTTTTTTCATATTAGTCCCAGCACAATCCAATTGATAGCACTGTGTTGGCCAGCATTCTCTGCTCTGATGATATATAAATCGATGGCTTGGATGTGCAGAATGAGCCAAGGTTACTGTGACCCTCTCTGGGGGAGCCACGGGGTTATTAATGAGCCAAACTGGTGGTTAATTATACACTGACACCCTGATGACATTCAATTCATTTTCAATTTAATGACAGAGCCCTGTGGGATGGGATGTCATAGAGGAATGTATAGATTAATTCTAGTGAAGATGCATACACAAGCTACAGTCCATGAGAACGTGTCTATATAAATAATGGATGAGGTGGTGCCATGATGTGGCTTTCCTTCCAGCAAGGCCAACATTTCCAATATAAAACACTTTAAAGTGCATTACTGCACTACCATGATCATTTAAAGCAGCTGTCTTGATTTGTTTTCCACGAGTCAAAGTAGATGCTGTTGCAATGGTGTGCACATGTAGACTTCTATTCCATAACAGTGGCTGAAGTGTATCAGTTTGATGTGAACTCCCCTATGCCATCCAAACAGACATGCATTACTGATGTATATATACATTAAAATATACTTTGTACACCTTATTTAATTGGTCTGTAGTTTCCTAAAATTGTATAAGTTAGGACAGAGGTTCTGCACAGGTACAGTTATGTTACATTTAAAATACTTTGTCCATTATTTTGCTTTTTCAAAATAAATCTGGTCCAAAGGGATTTTTTTTTACAACTAATTATTCATTAATTACTCATATTATTATTATTATTATTATTATTATTATTATTATTATTATTATTATTATTATTATTATTATTATTATTGGACTCTTCATATACACTACCAGTCAAGTTTTAGAACACCCCAATTTTTCAATTTTTTAAGAATTGAAATTGAAGTCGCTCAAGTCAATAAATAGCTCGAAACGGTACAAAGGTAAGTGGTGAACTGCCAGAAGTTTAAAAAAAAGGGTAAGGCTACCCAAAACTAAAAAATAATGTACATTTCAGAATTATACAAAAGGTCTTTTTCAGGGAGCAAGAAATAGGTAAACAACTTAAAGCTGTTCTGAAGCAATGGCGGGTGATCAAGCCCTGAAAGTTGATGCTACCAAATCCTACAGGTGTCCCAACTTTTCTTGATCACCCCTCTGTCAGTGTTGGAACACACCGTGGCACCATACCCTGGAGAGCATTATTTGAACAGTCTTGTACTGCAGAAAGTAGTGTGTTGCTGTAAAAATGGCGAGGAAAAGGAAATTAACAATAAAAGAGAGACAGGCCATTATAACACTTAAAAATATAGGTCTTTCCTACAGAGAAATTGTGAAGAAAGTCAAGGTGTCAGTGAGAACAGTTTTCTTCACCATCAAAAGACACACAGAAACTGGGGGAAACTTTGACAGGAAAAGGTCTGGAAGACCCAAAGCCACAACAGAATCAGAAGACAAGTTTCTGAGAGGCAACAGCTTCAAGCACAGTTTAACAGTGGTCGTAGTAAGGAAGTCTTGGTTTCAACTATGAAGAGAAGACTTGGAGTTGCAGGTTTGACAGGTCGAGTTGCAGCAAGAAAGACATTACTAAGATTTCAGAATAAGAAAAAGAGGCTTCCCTGGGCCATTAAACACTGCCAATGGACTACTGAAGACTAGAAGAAAGTATTATGGACTGATGACTCAAAATTTGAAATCTCTGGTTCATGACGCAGGATTTTTGTACGCTGTTGAGTAGGAGAAAGGATGGTACTTCAGTGTGTGACATCAACTGTCAAGGATGGAGGAGGAAGTGTGATGGTCTGGGGCTGTTTTGCTGGATCCAGGGCCGGTAACTTGTACAGAGAAGTACCCTGAACCAGAACGGCTACCACAGCATTCTGCAGTGCCATGCAGTACCCTCTGGTGCATACCAGGTCAGGGATTCATCTGACAGCAAGATAATGACCCAAAACATAAGTCCAAGCTATGTCAGAACTACCTCAGGAAAAAGATGGTACGCTTGAAAACATGGAGCGGCCAGCACAGTCCATGGAGTTGGTTTGCGATGAACTGGACAGAAAAGTGAAAGCAAAGCAACCAATAAGTGCCACACATTTACGGCAACTTCAGCAACAGAGTTAGGAAGAACTTTCTGATGAATATTTGATTTCCATTGTTGAAAGAATGCCATGAGTGGGTTCAGCTGTTAGGTGGCTACTTTGATGAGTCAAAAGTTTAGAATACATTTTGGTTTCTATTTTTTTTTAGTTCATTTATTTATTTGTTTTATGCTTTCATTTCACAGTACAATAAGACATTAGCAAGCCAAATTTCCAATAAAAAAAATGGAAAAATTGGGGTGTTGTAAAACTTTTGACCAGCATTGTTTGCGGAATTGTATGCTTGCATTTAGACAAAATTTAAATTAAGTAAAACCTAAAGGCCAAAGTGAAAACAGCTGATCAGTCATCTGAGTTAAAAGTTTGACACAGATTATCCAGAAAAGGTGTTTAACCTACTAAGAGTGCTGAAACCTGTTTCGCAAGACAGCTCCACCTAAGTGAGCGTGAAAACTTTAGAGAAAGTGGGAAGTTTTGGGGGGGATTTTGCCAATTTCATTAACTTCTTTCCAATGAGATACTTAAAAATGTGCATAAACTAGGGTATGGAAGCAAGACTGATGAGTATTTCACTTTTAAGCTATTCCACTGACCAACAAGTGGTGGCGACAATGTGTCAAAAACATAGCAAATATTTTCAAAGATTTGAAAGACACAACAGAAACATCTAATTTCTGCACAAAGTGGCTTTGAATAACTGTTTCAAGATTCGGCTACAGATGCAAATGAGCTGTTTATCAAATGCAGCATCCAGTTGGTTTCCCCCTGCCAATCAAAGCTGGTTTTACTCCAGTGTGAGAGTGCAGTGGTGGGGGCAAGTGGCTTTGAAAGGGCCCTGGGAAGGAGACGGTACAAGCTACTGCAGAGGAGAGGAGGAGGAAGAGGGATGGAGCAAGAGAAAGAGAGGAACTGTCAGTACATTGCATTCCAGACTGGTTAGAAAGAGGGGGTTAAAATCGTCGGGGGCCGAGTCGTCTGTCAGAGCTAAGGACCAGGATTTCTCAGAGGCCAGAGACAGAGCTTCCATCTCCGCTAGAGGGATCTAGGCAGGAAGAGACAACCGGTGGTGAGCAGAGAAAACAAATGCGCACTCGGTGCAACACACAGAGAAGGACATTACACACAGATAAGACCTGCGGCTAACACAGAAATACATACATATATAAACTGCAAGTTTAGCAGAGAAAAACAACAAGAAGATAAAGTAAGAATAGTCTGGAGAACATATGACATTTCTCTCACATTTAGACTTTTTAATCTGTGTTGCTATCACCGTATTTACTTTCATCCATATTGTGACAGGGACCAGACACATATACTCACAGGAAAATGTACAGCCACATGATTCTGAACAGTGAACTGATGTACATGAGACAATCACACACACTCAGATTGACAGGAACAAACAAGCTGACAGAAGAGTGATTAATTCACATTACATGTAATGCACAGTAATTCATTTGTGGCTGCTAATTATTAAAAGCATATTTAAGTGCTTAAACTGATAAATTACCAGAATCAAAAATATATATATATATATATATTTAGTTGCTTTACTGAATTCTACAGATCCGAAGATTTTTTCTTTGGTCTTTTTAAGTCTTGAGCATTTCTGGCTCCTGTAGGAAGAGCTGCTGTGTATTTGGCCTTACACTGATTTAACAAGCGAAATGCTTTGTGACAGGCAAATGGGCCATCCGTGCAGACAGAAACAGGGGTTGAAGCTCAATGGAAAACATCTCTGCTAACGTATCAGAGGGCGAAAGTTGGCCTGTGGCGTCTAATCCTGACATCTCAAACCCATTTAGAGCTTTTAGAGGATGGGATTTTGCAATGCTAATGTAATTGTGCCAAATTTGCCTTCAAATGAGAAAAAAAAAGCACCCAGATGCATTATTCGGCGATTCAGTGATCCATAGCTTATTGATTGAGTCGTTTCTCTTCGGACATGTGCGTAACAGTGTCGGTAAATGCCTTAGGTGGGCTATCACTTTTCTGTGCCTTTAATCATCGATATAAACTCACAGCATGTCACACCCACAGACAGACACACAAACACTGACAGCAAATTGTGTAAGGGAAGGAAAGCAAACTAAACCATGTCACTGAGGCTGCTGAACCAGACCAAAAACCTGCCAAGCATGAATGAGTGTAAGTGAATGAGGGAATGAGATCATAGCTGAGGCGGGATATGACGCACTGCACTGTGGTGGGCAACAGCGCTGGTTAGAAAGGGAAAAATATCCAATGTGGGGGAATGCCAGTACTAAAATGGTAATGGCTGTAGGGCTGCAGGATATTAACAAACATCACATTGCCTGCTTTTTTTTTTCCCCCCCGAATTATGAAACTAAGCTCTCCCGAACAGTATGTGCTTTAGTTTGCACAACTGCCGATTTTATAGGCCAAAGATTATGTGGTCTAAAAAAAAAAGTGTCAGACTGTAAGGTCTGGTACTGAGTTGTAAAATTAGATTTTCACTGAAACCAACATAAAAAAAAAGCAAGTCTGCCAAATACTGACAAGATTATTTCAACTGTTTCCAATCACTTGTTTCAATAGCTCACCTGCATACTTGTGGGGTAACCTGTCTCTTTTAAAGGATCTGTTCACTCAACTGAAACAACCATTTTCTTTCTCTAGTGCATTGTTTCTGAAATTTCTTTTCTGTGAGCCACTATCCACTGCAGGAACTTATGGGCAGTTTTAATGCAGCTTGAGCCTTTGTGTGTTTTCCAACCGCAAGAACTGCCCCTATAGAACCTTACTCAGGACTGTTACTGGGGAAGAAAGCAAAACTTAACAAGAAAAGCACTAAAAGAGCACAGTACTCCACCAAGGCTGCTCAGTCGTTTCCGATGGATAAGTGCTGATAAGTCCCCAGCTGTCGATTTGTAGTAGGATCGCAATCATGTGATCATCAGCAGGCGGCTGACGTAGCGTTCACTTGTTGTCATAGTTACAGTGACGCTGTGCTGCTATCTTGAAATGATACAGAAATCTTTAACAAATCTGTGGATCCAGACTGTAAGTCACATCACCGCCAAAATCTAATCTGTTGGTCCTTGTTTCATTTCTGACCTTTCTTGAAAATTTCATCCAAATTTGTTTGTCCGTTTTTGAGTAATGTTGTGTACAGACAAAACAGACGGACAAACGTACGCCACGAGCCTTGGCTGAGTAATTAGGCGTAGGTACTTCTGAGCAGTCCTTGAAACACAACTGTGTAGGCCTTGATGCTGAATGGTTAAGAAGAAGACAAATGATTATCTTGATGTCTTCATTGAGTCGCAGTCCTCTCCTCTGTAACATTGCTATTAGCAATGTAAAATTCACCATACGGGCTAACAAAGCAAACCTCCATTGTTCTATTTATCAAAGAGCTGAGGTTACGTTCAGTAACTAGTATTTGTTGTTTTGGTGCACTCAGAGTTAAAGATATTGCATCTGACATGCAATCGAATCATAGAGGCTGAAAGGGCTGTTTTGGGGTCGTTCCGATAAATATTTGCACCACCTCACACTTGGCCAGAGTTCCTGCAGTGGAAAACTACATCATGACACTTTATTGACAATTTATGTTCATGGGCTTTTAAACTGTTCACTCAAAGAATGACATCTGAAAAGTTGAGGAGGCCTGAGTAACAGTAACGCTACAGTACAATATGCCATGAGGGAAAAGGTTAACAGTAGAGAAAACTATTGATTACCAGAGTTTTGTTTTGTTTTTTTCCTTCTCTCCAGTAATTACCTTAGGCCCTAAATTGATCTTGTGACATCTTGTGATTGTTGTAAAGCACTGCTGTCATTGTATGCAACCATGCAGTAGGTTTGGTTTACTCTTCCATAAATCTCAGACATCTCACCTAAATACAATGGAGGTGAATTGAATTTAGTTTGTAATGCTCACAGTACAGTCACAAAAAATGAGAATTAAAAAAAACTATCCTTTAAAGTCATTATTACTTCTTTTCCAAAAACCTGTGCGTAAAACTGCATTAGAAGCACATATATTTATATATTTACAATATACTGATTTCTGCTAGTAAGAGAATCAAAATCTTCATCTGCAACTTCTGAATTTCAGTTTAATCTCCTCAGGATTACTTGTGCAGCCCTACATGTTGCAGGGAAATCAGAACCAGGGGATGAAATGGAGGAAGTGAGTCATTTTGTAGTGTTTCTGGTGATTATTGACCTTCTTGTCGGTGCTGTGCTTGCTGGGCTGGGGGGGCAGCGCGTAGTAGTGGCAGATAGAACCGGACAGGTTGTCCATCAAACTCAACTCCCCCTCCATTGAACCCTGGATGACCAGGGAGACCGAGTCAAACAGTGCTCTCCGCTGGACAAACTTGGATAATGCAGAGAGAAAAGAGAGAGCGGAGGCAGAAATGGAGAAAAAAGGAAAAGACGGGGAGGTAAAAAAAAAAAGAAAAGACAAGGGGAGAAGAAAGACAGAAGAAACATGACAGAAAAACATGAAAAAATGTGGCGAGAAGAATGGATCACAAAAAAAGGAAGGAAAAAAGACAGTTGATCAAGTAGAAACAAACAGATCCAAACATAAATGACAGAAGAAACACATCCAAGCAGGAAAACTACCTTCTCCACCAAAACTTCGATCAGTTTCACTAAAATGACCCGTCAGGACATTCAAGCAGTGTGCAGCAAAACAATATACCGTACATCACTTTTTCTTCATCAGCATCCTCCACAAGCTCGCATTTTACCACCCATTTAAACCCACAAGGGGGCACTACAGCACTGCAGCAGAGCCGATCTTCCACAGGGCAAGAGAGGAGATTATGGCTTAAAAACTTGTTTTGGAAGAGCAGCAGAGGAAGATGGATAACATCTTAGCGGAGAAACATAACGACAGTGAGACCTCTATTTCCTATCCCGAAAAGTTCCCCGCTGTCTGGAAATAGCTGTTGAAGTGAACAACAAGGCCCTGCGGTCCAGCTTTCCCATGGCACTGTGACCTGTCTATGACTGGCATGTCCTCTACAGGGACCAGCCACACACAAATACATACACACACATGCAGTCACGAATGCACACAAACTGTAAACCATCCTAATATGGGTCAGTATGGGCCACGCCACACAGAATAATACATTTGCATGAAGTTATATTTTCTGTGTCCATTTTTGACAACACATAAACATAACAACCAACACGCTTTCACACAAAAGTCTGAAATGTGAAGAGAATATGCACCGAAAACTACTGTGTAGTACATGAGTGGGAGAGAAAACACATTTTACAGTGAAAAGTCTATTTTTTTTTTTACAAGTATCTTAGCCTAGAGGTTTGTGTCCAAGAGTATACTTACAACTGTGACCCTGATTTTGGATGCATTTCACATAAATGCATCTACATATGTTTTTGAAATGATGCCAGACTGTCTAGTGAATACCGCCTAATATAGCCATGTCTGCCTTAGTTTATTTACACATGGACTACAGTTATTAAATCAAGACAGCAAAGAGCAGGAAAAGCAAGAAATCCATTATTTCAGATACCATCCGGCATGCTCAGCATACCTCAGCATGAGCCCGAGAATTAACTAATGGGTTGGACTGGAGTCAGAACTAATGACCAGAGATGTAGGGGTCATCTGACTGGTCTCACAGCCTGGACCACAGCATGAAGTGACCTCACTACATCTATCATGTCACACAGGATGCTGCTTGGATCCCTGAGAATCAAATAATCTGACCTAGACGTTTTCTGAACAGGCGATACGTTTGTGTACAATAATGTGAATGTTAAATAATACATACTCCAAGACAACAAAGTGATCGAGGTGCTCTGATGTAGATATAACGTCACATGTAAGGGGACTGCCATCAATATCATAACCAAAAACACACTTACCATGTCTAATGCACACACATACCATAGCAAAACAACACCTTACCTCCAGCTGGGGCTCCAGGCATGAGGAGGGTTCTGCTCTGATGTTTACAGAGTCTCTGGTTATATCAGCAGTGGGTGAGTCCATAGGACCTTCCCTTTCCTGCTCCATGTCCCCTCCTCCAATGGACCTCCAGGGAGAACCCCCAGAACTCGACCTGTCCAAGCCCAGTGCCAGAGGGTTGAGCTGGGGTGACCTGGCTGCCATGTCCCCTCCGTCCATCTGGAGCTCCAGTTCCAGCTCTGCTTCCAGCTCTGCCTCTTCCTTGGCTTCCTTGTTGCTCTCCTCCAGGTGTTTCATCAGGACCGCGATGACCACATTGACCAGAACAAACTGAGCAGTCAAGACAAAGGAGACGAAGTAGATGGGAGAAACCACAGTGTTGTAGCAGGTAGTGGTCCCGGTTGCACAGTCCCTCAACGTGTCCTGGAAGAAAACAGGAAAACACTACATGAGCATATCGACGAAAGCTTTAGCAGCAGTGTTCAGTCAGGATAAGACAGATGTCTTAATTAACTTACCCTGATTATACATGCATGTATGTATAGTCGTAAAATATGTTCCTCTCAGGATTAATCACACTCATTTTGTAATAATGTTTGTCACTTTTCATCAAACAACACAATCTGGACAAAATTTTAAAACTTTAGTTGACCCATTGAGCCCTCAACTATTTTCAAGACAATTCCACTGCCTTTACTTTTAAGCTTTTATTTTGGTCATTATAAGAGCTGGCATACATACTGTGTTATTAGTCTGGGCAAGGGCTGTCAAACTCATTTTAGTTCAGTGGCCACATTCAACCCAATCTGATCTGAAGTGGGCCAGACCAGTAAAATCACAGCATAATAACCGATAAATAACCACAACTCTAAATTATTCCTCTGTCTTAGTGCAAAACAGTACATTATCAGTCAAAAGTTTGGACACAGCTTCTCATTCAATGGTTTTTATTATTTATGTTTTTCTACAGTGTAGATTAATACTGAAGATTAACATTTTTTGTGTACAACATAATTCCATATGTATTATTTTATAGTTTTGATGTCTTTTTCTACAACGTACAAAATAATGAAATAAAAACCACTGAATGAAAGGATATTTTGTTTTCTGAATCATGAAATTCTGTTTTGTGAAATTGTGTTACATGTGTGGAGATGAGTGCAGGAATGTGTCCAAGCTGTAACTACAATTAGATTTGATGTAGATACAAAATTATTTTTTCATTATGACACTTCGCTGCACAAACAAGCAACTACAACTATTGGAAAGGTTGAGTCGTGCAGTTTTATTTGATCACTGCAACAAATACTCAGAAGAGAAGAGAAGAGAAGAGAAGAGAAGAGAAGAGAAGAGAAGAGAAGAGAAGAGAAGAGAAGAGAAGAACTCAACTAAATGTGGACACAAAGTGTGTCTGTCGAGACCGAATACCTTCCAAACATTCCAGCCATCGTCTGCTGTAATTTGTTTTTAGTATAATTACTAAGTGACACTAACACTAAACTAAACTGAGATGGTGAACATGGCTGCTACGTTACTGATGCTGACAATGTAAATAAGCTAAGCTCAAATAAGAACTAATGGAGTTTAACTGAGTAGCACTTGGAAAAACAAAGGTTACAAATCTAGAGCAAATACTCGACTTTGTCATTTTTAAAACTCATTTATTGCTGCATTTCTTCTGGATAATATCAGCATGGCACAAAAGGCCAGGGAGGTGGGAGGTGAAGTCATGACCTCCACACTGTTATTTCCTTCCTCACTACATAAAGGTCACACCACTAGTGCAGGCACTGCATTAGATGAAGTGCAAATCATCCAATTTATCTTGTGATTTTAACATGATTTGCAGGGAAATGGACATTAAAAATATCAGAAAATTAGAGAAGCTTTTTCAAGGTAACTATCAGCACTGATTAATTAATAAATGACTAAATGTGAAGTGTGTGTGAGTTCTGGATCTGCAGCGTGAGCTTCACCTTCATTATGCCATTCCAGTTGTCTCCAGTGGCAACTCTGAAGAGCAGCAGAAATGCCATTCCAAAGTTCCTAAATGTAGCATATCGCCCCAGACCCTCACACTGGTGGACCTCATCGCAAACTGTGGAGGCAAGAAGGAGGAGGGAGGACATAAAGAGGGAGGAATACCCAAAAGAGAGTAAAAAAAAGAGACATTAAATTCGACCGATAGCAACTTCCGAGGCTTTTCCCAGGGCTGTGCAATCAGAGGATAATTACTGTGACACTATAAGACACAATTAGGGAGATCAATATGGTATTTCAACAAAGGATCCCAGAAAGCAATTAACATCATATGGATTAAACCCGCAGAGGGAAGAATTACACACTCAGTGCATGGCCGTGCACGACCTGCGCAGGATGTTCGAGTGAGAGTCTTAACCGTCTCAGTGTCTGTTTGCAAAGTGCATGTGCTCTTACTTATGTCACCAAACAGCTCCACTCCCAGTGCTGCAAAGATAAAGAAGAGGAGCATGAAGAGGAGACCCAGATTGCCCACCTGCAGAGAGACAAATGGAGGAGAGAGAGGGATTAGTCAGAGGAGAGAAATCATAGGCAAAATAAACCAATAAGGAAGGACAACAAACAACTCATTCTAGGGGGAAAAAATAAATAAATGAAGGGTCGTGATGAAGAAGACAGGGGAGAGTATGGATGATTTCTTGCTTCCAAAGTTTGCTGGGGGTGGGCACATTTAGGGCACGAAACTGCTGGTGGGCGCTCATAAGATTTTAGTTAACCGTTTTATTTAACACAGAATTTGTACTGTTTGTGACTCAATAATAATATTCTATTTCAGAGGGCACCCGAATCATTCCACAGGCACCTGAATGCACCTGGATCCACAGTCTCTCTCTGGTTTTAGCAAAGGTATGCCATCCTCTCAGAGAATTAAACAGCTTCCTTACATCTTTATTGGAATTGATGTAATTTATTGTCTGTTTTTTGGAGCTTGGCTCTGCTAGATAACACCAGTTAACAGTGTGGGATTCAAAGCAATATTTTAAATGGAAACTGCACCAGAGGAACATTCATCAGAGGGACAATCAGCCGCAGATAATGATGATTACATGTCTGAGATTCAATCCCGCTTTTACCACACATATGTTGATGGTGATTTTTATTAAATCTGTGTTGTTGTTTTTTTAAAGTAATGTATACAAAATACCATTCAAAGTTTGGGGTCACCCAGACAATTTCATTTAAGCCTTTCAAATTAGAAATACAAAGGCAAAAATGGTAGAATGAAATAAATAGCACGCCTGTCTGCTGTAATGTAAGCTGCATATATTAGCATGCCCGGCAACCAGACTCTGCATAGGAGTGACTGGGGTTGGGGTTTAGCTCTTCCTCCTGCCCATAGACTGTATATAAAGATAGTTGTCGCCTGTTGGTTTTGAAGCCACAAGCTTGGCATTTGTCCATCGCCATCTTGCTATTTTGAAAGCAGGCAAAACGAGCGCACGGTTGATCTATCTGGAAAATCTGAGGACACATATGTTTGGACACTTCCGTCACCATTTAGTGACAAAACATGATGCCCTGCATCGTCTAATTTATGCTAAATAGGCGATATCTACAAAATGAACATCACACTGTCTTGAAAGGGACTTGAAAGTAGTAATTTAGATCATAAACTTATTAATAAAATCTTTACTGAGCTAACAAATCAAGTCAGAAGCAAGGGTCTGCTGCAGGTTTCTTCCTGTTAAAGGGGAGATATTTTCATCCTCACTGTAAGCAAATAGCTTGTTCAAAGAGAGTAGCATATGTACCTAGCTAGCTATGTACTCATCAATTTTAACTAGAAAACTATTAAAGCAAGCATCCAAGATAGAAGTGAATGAGAGGTCTGTGCTCACATTTGGACATTAAATTAGCACGTCTCAATCGTATATTGAATTTGCAGACTCTAGTTGCAAATGATGCCAATTTCCACCTCATTTTCGTACAGTCTGAAAAAGTGGTGACATGTTGTCCATTTTTACATATATTCCATGACACACAGCAGCAAAGATGGAAGCAAAACACGAGGAAGTGCTGCTGATTATGGACAAACATGAAAGGGACGATAAGGATTTACAGCTTTGATACAGAGGTGGGTTTAGGTAAAGAAAAGCTTTAGGGTCTGCTCCTGTCATTGCTATTCAGCATGCAGCAATCTGTTCACACCCCCGCCACCCCCTGTATCATTATATTTATTATGAACATTTCTGACGAGCTAGGGTGGAAATGAGCCTGGAACAACACTTATTCTCTGTGTCGCTCTGAATGAAAACAACAGAGGTGGTATCAAAGAATGCTGAGAACATACAACGTTGTATTTTTTTCCCCCACTAAATCCAAACTACGGCAGAAGTTGCTCTAATTTACCAACTCCATCATCCACCCACCACTGTACATAACAAAACCTCAAGCTATATTCACATCCCAATTTCTGCAGGGGGCTGATAATGCAAATAAGGGTCTCTAGAGCCGAGTGAAAAAAAAACTCATGGGAAAAGACGACGCCCTGAAACAGAAGAATATGTAGCAAAAATAAAATGCTTCTGGGGTGTATTTTTAGGGACGGCTTCTGTGGGACGTGTTAGGATGTGAAATCCACGGAGAAAAACATAGATGAGGAAGGAAAGAGAATTGAGCGGCGGATGTTGTTTAGCAGCGTCGACCGTGTACCTGAGGCAGGGCTTGCATAACGGTGTCCAGCAAAGCTCTCATCCCCACCGCCATCTTCAACAGCTTCAATACTGTGGGGACACAAGTTTACAAACAGCGAATGAACGAATGTCTCACCAATATTAAGATTTTTCAGTCTTACATAACAGAACAGAACAGGGCCTGGTGCCATCCTGCCTTCTGTGAAATTGAAAGGACACAACATTTTCCTCACTTACAGTCCAATCCTGCTCGGTTAGCGTAGTCACAGATTTTGAACAACATTTTGCTTTCAGATGGCATGATTGAGGTCACAGCCTCCTGAGAGTGGGAGGTCACTGATATGGAGATTAGGTGCCAATGGAAGTACATCAATAGTGATAGATGACAAGGGAAAGTAGAGATGAACACAAAAGTTTGAAGTAACACAGCGATGTAAGAACCCTCATTCATCCTGGGCGAGTAAAGTGTAATTGCAAAAAACACGGCGTAACAAACCAGCTGAAAGGCTGGAGACTACATAAAGACCTTGAGAGTTGGTCACAGAAGTTTTGGTAACAACACAATATGAAATCTACATCGAGAATGGGAACCCTGTGAATTTTTTTTCCCATGAATGTGTGCATGTAGACTAAACAGTGGCGTCTGGATGTCTATCTTTTTTCCTAACCCTGACCAGTCGAGGCAGACGGCTGCCCTCACTGATCCTGGTTCTGCTGAATATTTCTTCCTGTTAAAGTGGGGTTATTTCTTTCAATTGGAATATTTGAATTTGTTTGGGTTCTCTTTGCAGTTTTACAACCCTTTCACCTTATTATGTGAAATACCTCGAGTTGACATGTTATAAATTGCTGCGATATACACTACCATTCAGAAGTTTGGGGTCACCCAGGCAATTCCATGTTTTCCATGAAAACTCACACTTTATTCATGTGCAAACAGAATTGCACAAGGGTTTTCTAATCGTCAATTAGCCTTTCAACATGACAATGTATACACAATGTATCATTGGAACACAGGAGTGATGGTTGCTGGAAAAAGGCCTCTGTACCCCTATGGAGATATTCCATTAAAAATCAGCCGTTTCCAGCTGGAATAGTCATTTACCACATTAACAATGCCTGGACTGTATTTCTGACTCATTTAATGTTATCTTCATTGAAAAAACTGCTTTTCATTCATAAATAAGGACATTTCTAAGTGACCCCAAACTTTTGAATGGTCGGGTGTATACAACTGAATTGAATTCTTTGTTCCTTGAAATTCTTCCCCATTTTTAGTAACACAGTTTGCTTTTTTAAATGGACGTATTATATTCTAGCATAAAATATATCTGTATTTACGTATGAATCTGATGGTTCAATGACAATCCCATACTGCGCTCATATGTTTCCATGGAAGCAGTTCAGTCTACTTGTAAACAATATGAATCACCAAAGTAGGGTAAGTGGCTGGTCATGTTGAAAACATTTACAGATTCCATGAAATGAGCAGTTCAACTTCATGGAAAACTGCTGCCTTTCTCAGAGACTGTGCCAAATCATTAGAAAGCTCATTCATGTCATATAGAAGTTACTGTGATAATCAACTTTCCCCTCAATAGCATTCGAGTCAACATCCAAGTTGTAATTATAACTTGGAAACACAGATGCCTCACATCTGCCAAAGCTCATTGTTCAAGGTAATTAAACCCGATTACAAATACCTCTGATGGAAAGTGAATGTGGCAGCATGGAGCACGAGTGGGTGTCCAACCAGTGGGTCTTCACACAAGATATTTCAACAAGCCACAGTAGGAAAAGCACCAGTGAAAATGATAAAATTAATGAAAACTGAATCCCATTTAAGCTGCTTCAGAATGAGAGCCTTGGAACATGATGACAATGTGAGTGTGCCATTGTGCTTTTTTGTAATGCCTTCTTTAAAAAAAAAAGGCTTACCGAATCACAATAATCCCACTTTTCTGTGATAGCTAATAGTAAATTGGCCTGACACACTCAGGTCACTACACCGGTTTTCTAACTACACCTCCTCTCTGGGTTATATGTGTGTACAGATGGGGCTTGATTGACATCTCCTTTACTCTGTTCTTTTTCTTTTTGTTGCGGTCACACCTCAAAGTGTAACAGGTGGAGAGGCAAGCTTGGTGAAAAGCAACTCCTGCTCTGTTTACTCGCCCATTTTGTTCAATATTGCATACCGTTCGATTAAAATTTAAAGTTACTGATGAGGGAAAGCAACACACTTGCTTGCTCATTAGTTTAGCTTGGGTGCTGAAAGGACTATAACTTCACAGAGTTTCCCTTAAAAAATTGACTCGTCTCATAACTGTCTTCAAGTAGTGCTCTTTTGTGTAGCACTTTGCAAGCAGTCAGATAGAAGTGAATAATGCAGCACAGCTAATAAGACAGTGCTGCTAAGAGGGCTTGTGTTGAAGTTCATCAAATTTTAAACTCTCTGTCCAGCATTTGCAGCGTTTAACTCTGCCTGCATGTGTGGATCCAGCATTTCTACTGGAACAAATTGGTTTAGCTATAAAATTTCACCGTCTAAAATCTTGGTGTAACCTTCTTAGTTATCATTCTTGTTGGTTCATAAAGTTTTATGATATCACATAAATGCAAGCATAGCCCCATATATTTATTTATTTTTTGCAGATTTTTTTTTCGTAATGTGTTTTTGGCACGTGAGCTAAATAGAAAAGTCAAGGTATATTGGAGATGATGCTTATTTCACTGTTCTGAAATCTTCCAATATAGAATATTAGACACATTCTATAATTATGTATAAAGTGGTAATAATCCAGACAGTCACATATTCTTACAAGACAGCGTAAAAAGAATCCTTGTTAAAATGGGACTGTGGGAATTCTAATTGAGATAAAATGCTTGGCTTTAAGCATTATATGTGTGGACATATTTAAGAGAAACCGATAAAACTGCTACTTAGTAGTGGTGGGTGGATCGATCCAAATATCGATAATAGCGATACCAATGTTGGTATTGATATTGAACGATACCAGTGTAATGAGATCGATACTTCTCAGTTTCTGTCCTGTATGTCTGCACTACCGCGGTTTCATCAAAGAGGCCACCTGGCTGTCTGTCAGAGTTCCTCCTGTCTGAGGAGCGGCACTTCGCTCCTCCTCCCTCTTGTGATTGGATGTTGTGCCGTCACGTGACTCAGTGAGGTCAGACAAACAAGCAAGCAGGCTCAGCAGCTACATCATACATCATAGTGGTGGAAAGCATAACTTTAATTTCTTCTGTGGCTCTGTCAGTCTGTTCGTTCCTCAACCAAAATTGATGAAAGAGGACCTGCTGATCAGACTGCAGGAAGGAAGATACTGAACCGATGAGCCAATTACAAAGGCTAACACCGTAGCAGGGCTACAAAAGTTAATAATCATTAATCACCATCATGATTTTAGCTTCTATCCGCTATGAGAAAATGATTGACTGTGGCCTTTAAAACTTAAAAGATGTGCGCTCTTTTCTCTGCTCATAGAAAACAACAAATGTGGACAAAATCAATCGCTTTCATCTTGCACAGATCTGAAATGAGAGCACTTCCTCTCACTCTTTCCAAAGTAATATTTGCTCTCACACCTGTCTGAGCACTGCAGCCACTGAGCAGGATCTACCATAACCTGCACTGTGAGGCGTTTAGGGAACATCTGTAAATGTAGTGTCTGCAATAAGCAAATGTTCAGGAAGTGAGATGTTTCGTCTGTAACCAGGTGGAACCAGGTGGGTGTGACCAACTGACAATGTCTGTCCTACCATTGTTACTACTGAAAAAGTTGGTCTTGAGTATCGGTATTGGTATCGGCGAGATTGCTCTGTATTTACTACTATTCAATATTGTAGTATCGCACACTAATACTGCTTATGCAGTTTTTGTTTTTAACCACACAGCATCTGTTAGCTCGGACATGACAAACAGCATTAACACTTTTCTCTGAATAATTATAAGGTTGTAGATGATTCATTTTCCATTGAAAGACATCTGTCTGCACCTCTGTTAGCTGCTATATGCATGCTGCTAATGAAACTCTAAACATATGTCAAACTGATTAGCAGAGCATCGATCAGAGAGACTGACGAACATTTGCACTCTTCATTCATCAGCCTCAAATACGGTAACGGTTAAACCTTCACCTTAAAACCTCTGATTATTCCTTCACTTTCAAAGCAAAACAATTCACCAACTTCATTAAGTTCATGGATCTGGCCTGATCACTAGAGCTAATTGCGAATTCCACATTCTGAGCCAACATGGAGGTTGTCTTGGAATAACGAATATTTCCACCTGCTACTTTTTGGGGTTTTTTGTGCAGTTAAAAGCACAAAAAGGGCATAATGAGCTTCTCATAATCTCCCAGTTATTTGACATTTTTCCACTGTAGGATCCCATGAGCCATTTTAAGATGCCCTGTGCATTTGTGCATGTTTCCACTGCAAGAAACATCCATGCAGATCAAAGTCAAATTCAGAGATGACAAAACGTGACATTTTTCTGTCATTTTTGACTAGCAGTAACAATCTTCTCTCCATCATCACCAGTATTTGTCATGCGTTTTGGTGCATTCAGAGATAATGTTGTGGTGGAAGCTGTTGGATCCTGCACTACATAGACACAGACAGGCTGAAAAGACCAATTAGGGCTCAGTTTCTGCAAAAGTTTGCATCACCAAGTCGCCTGTTCTGATGTATCTCACTGAAGATGCTGCTCAAAAGCCCATTTGGCAAGGAAAATTAAAATGGGCTTACAGTGCTGACAGTGTGCAAATGTAATCCAGCTAAATCAAATCTACATTCAGTCTGAATGGGAGATTCATGTTGATACTGGATAGAAATACTGGACCCATGCAAATCACAGTGTCAAACACACACTGTGGCACATATATTACAGAAAACAGCATCTGGGCCAGCTCTGCTGTATGACAGTAATTACTCACGACTTCCATGCTACTTCTTTTATTACACATTCAGTAACCAGACAAAACAGACAAGCTTCCCCTCTGCCTTTCTTATCTCCTCTTTCTTCCAGCTCTCCTCCTCTCTTCCTCCTGTTTCCGCCCCTTCAGCCTCCTCTTATCCTTATTACCTGGACAGTAATCAGCCCCAAGCACATGGATAGTATAGCTTTCCTCTTGATCTTCCTCCCTCCTGCCAAATCCAGCCTTTAACTCGACCCTCCTAATTCTCAGCCCTCTCTACCCTTCTTTCTCCAGCATTTATTCTCACTCTAAATACAGTATCTGCTCTCTCTCATCCACCTACATACCTTTCCTCTCCATTTATGCCTTTATCTTTCACTTCACCTCAGCTTTTTTCACTCTAACATCAATTGCTCCTCTTCTTTCTGTCTTTGTAGAATCTATTTACAGGTCAGGTGTTATTAATCTCAGCCCCCTCCAGTGATTCCTCCTGTCTTCTCTCTTTCCTCTCCCTCCATATGTAGCCTCAGTTTCTTCCAACTTAATTCACTTACTGTCATAATGTGTCTTGGCTCTTCCCCCATCCTCGAATATCTTTCCTCACCTTGCTCCTCTCTCCCTGTATTTTTCTCTCAGTGCTGTGTTTGTCAGCTGACTGTTTTTCTCTGTGCCATCTGGTCGGCTCACACTCTGCCCGAACCCTGCTGAGCTCTGCCGTGCAAAAATGACAAAGAGGGGAGTCCCAGGGATGTGGCTGTTTTACAAAGCATCTTAAAAGTGCGGCACCGTGAATGAGATTGCAGTGCGTTCGTGTCCGACAGTGTGATGCATCGGTGGCAGGAGGGGCAGAGGGGAAGATACCTCGTGCGATCCTCAGCACTCTCATGATGCGGATGATGGTGGGGTTGATGGGCAGTGAAGCGTTGACCTCAATCTCCTCCAGAGTGATGCCCATGATGGACAGCAGCACAATGGCCAGATCCAGCTGGTTCCACCTACACACATACACACACACACTCATCAGTCCTTAACACCAACTTAGATCACTTCTTTGCACTGAAACCTCTGATAAATGGGATTGGCTGCGAAAACGGATCGAAACAAATCATCCATTTCTTCTTTGTGAGTCATTTCCTGCGGCACGGAAGTGTGAACTCGAGCCATATGACTGGGGCTTGAATCAGAATTGAGTCACAGATCTAACTACTTTACACTTGACAAAATCAACAACACCTGAAAGCCAGTTTTGACTTCAAAACAAATACCTTGTGACTTCTTTTGGACTTAAAAGTATACAGAAGGTCCTACTCTAGAGAGACCATGATCAGCTAATGTCATTGTAGTTGACATGTTACAGCACAGTGAAGGCCCTCATGTGCAGGCGGAAACATCTAGAAAAAGTTAAGCATAAATTTTGGATTTAAGTGAAATAATCAAGCAGATTTTTCAGATTTCCAAGGCTGTTATTTGTGAGAGCTCATTAACTTAAAACTTTTACAACTGCTAGTTTACACTACTTCTGCTTAGTTACTGTATTGCAAAGAATTAGATGGCCACTGCCATGTCTGTCTCTTAAGTATTAAGTCACATTTTGGCCACGAGCAAGTTCTGACACTAACAAAGCTCACTAATCAATACATTATTCTGTGTTTGTGTAACAACAAAAGTGTTATGGGGGCCCAGACTATTTCTTGGCTGGGCAGAGTGACTTCCTGAAGTCTGGACTGGTTATCCATAACATACAATATGGTAATTAGTGACCTTTGGAGTTGCTGGTTGTTATATTCGGTATCTTTGCAGAGCCATTGTAAACATTTTCTTGTTTTTCTAGCTTGTATGCTAAGCCAAGCTACCCATCTCCTGATTCTAGTGTTTTATCACTTCACCCTCAGCAGAACTATGGTTTCGCTCTTCTCCGCTAAGTCTTGGTAAGAAATCTAAGAGGTGTATTTCACTGAACATCAAACTTTTCCTGCAGGTATGTAAAATATTAGGGAGAAAAAATTGCAGTCTTTCACCTATGTACCTATTTGAAATATACTGATCGTATGGATCGGCAATGGAGCCACAAAAGTGGTTTGAGTATTTCTTACGGTCATTTTGAAAGATGTTTTTTCTGCTCTGACCCTGGAATTTAGTGTAGCTATCCCAAAATCCAAGGTACCAGCATTGCTTTGTGAGGATGTCAGCTACAGATTTTTTCTTGACTTTCACGCCTACAATGGTGTGTGACACTCAAAATATAGATTTTGTAAAGTAACACATTAATGGTCCAAAATTAAGCAAAAATGTTGCACATATTACATGGATAGTTAATCATATAAACAAATTTTGAGAGGGATTATTTTCTGGATGACGGTGCATTAAAGCGTGCAGACTTTCTTAAGCAGAATTAGAATGTTGCAAAGGTCTAATTTCATTTTAATGTGTTATAAAGACAATACTGTCAGAACTGGACGCACCAGGCTACTTCTATTCCCAGTTAGTGTAACCTGAGTTGAGAACAAAATGTTGAAACAAGACTGAATTTTCCAGTTGCTGTGCAATAAATGTGGACTGAACAAAATGTGTGGAACAAAATGAACACATAAAAAGTGAAGATAGTGGTGGGTGGTCGTAGTGATCTGGTTTGTCCGTTTCCATTGTTCCTCATCCACGAAAACAAGGGCCAAGTGTTTCTTTATCTGTCTGAGTTGGAGGTTTAGTGTTTCTCTAATTTCTTTGTATAAATACTCATATTGTATGCATCAAAATGGAAAAGTCAAGCTACAATTCTGTGAGATTTTTAAATTAGTCATGGGGATTTTGGCTAAATGTTGTGCCAACCTGTTTGTGTGTACCTGTGTGTAAAAGGAAATGAGTGTGTACTGAGCTGATATCAAAACTGGACAGCTGCCAAACTCAAAAAGGATAATGGTCTACTCTGGCAAAGAAAACGGGCAGAAATCCTAGGTGGTCAGTTCTTGTCCAAAACATGATGCCTCCACTGAGGTGTGTGTGTCAGTGTGTGTACTCATGCATATGTTGATGTGTGCTAGTCCACATTTGTTCTGTTGTGATTGTGTTTGTGCATTATTGTGTGGTTTTCAGCAGGAAGCCAGGGATTTCAAAGCTATGAAATCATCTAAGGCTGTTGTGTTTTATGGGTGTTTAACTAGGCCGTTTGTATTCATACAGGCCTCACCGAGCACCATTCACTGGAGCACCTACGAAAAGCTCATTTAAGCTCTCTGAATGTTGCCTCAGATTTTCCACATGATTCAGAGGTTAAAGAACGGTGCTGTTAACTACCAATCTATATCAGAATATCACATCCACTCAAATGTCTGAACCCTAAACTGGGAGGTAACCGTTTATTCAGGAACTTCATTTGATTTGTGTCAGAGATGTTCGGAAAAGGTCATAACGTCTCTTTGGGGAGAACGGCGGTGATTTAAATACTGACTTGTCTTTGAAGAAGCGTCGGAATCCAAAGGCCACCAGCTTGAAGACAGACTCCAGAACAAAAATGAAAGTGAAGATGTAGTTACAGATCTTCAGGGCCTCGTCCAATTCCTGAGAGAGAAATTATAAAATGTTAAAGATGCATAAACTGCACTAGCATCAATCTTAACAAGTCTGTAAACCCAGCATTAAATTTTCTGCTACTCCACCGTGGTGAGCCATGGCTTTCATCAACAGTCATTTGTGAAAATGTGCTGAAACTGCACTGAAAACCAATGTAATGATCTCACCTCGTTGCTGTGTTTTTCATATTTTAACAGGGAAACACTTTCGACCTGACTTGATTGCACTAAATGGCTTGTTATAGTGGATATTTTTGTTTTCTGTAGATAAACAGTTTACAGTCCCTGCATAAAATACCAAAGAGTCCATATTGCAAGCACTGCCCTTTTTGCCAGAATTAGCCATTCCATTAATAGATCATTCACATCACCCACCGCTCTTTCCTCCCTCATTCTCTATGAAAATGCCATTAGAATCAAAGTGTCCATTTTTGCCTGAGGGAGACTCACAGTGCCCATCTGCATGTAAAAACTGACCTTTAGCTAAGAGACGTGGGATGAGGGAACTGGTGGTCAGCAGGGATTTCATTAAATTCTCACTGGTGGTAATTCAGCGACCAGTATTTGGGTCCAGTTTGCAGTACAGCTCTTCCTTTCTACGGAACAATCCATGAAACTTTACGCTAAGCAAAGACCCTCTATTCTACCAAAAGACATCATATGCTACCTAATATCCTTCTATTGTAACTAAAGGTATCCCATTTTACCCAACAACCTTCAATTCTAGCTATAGTAACTACTTCCCCTTCCATCTAACAATCTTCTATTCTCCTGAAAGACATTCTGTGCTACCAAACATCCTTCTATTTCAACTAAAGTCACTCCATCTACCAAACATATTTCAATCCTAACCAAAGACCTTTTCTTTTACCAAACTTCTCATTCTACCTACAGAGTTTGCATTCTCTTCAACAACCATCTATTCTACTAAACAACCTTCTATCCTACTAAGTAACCACATGTTCTGCCAAAATACTTAATACTCAAACATTCTACCCAACTGAAAACAGTCTGTTCTACCGAACAAAGTTCTAGATTACCTACAGTAAATCTTTGTGTAACAATTTTCTATTTGAATCAAAATCATTTCACCTACAAAACATTCTTCTTTTCCATGTAATGACATTCTATTTTAGCAAATCTCTGACTCTACCTAGATATTGAATTCAATTCAATGACATTCTGTTGTATAAAGCAGTCTTCTATCCTATTGAATAACTTCCTGTTCTGCCAAAATACTTGTCATTCTTCCAATCAACATGCTGTCCAACTAAAGACACTCTATTATATCCAACAAAGACAGTAATTCCATTCTCTTTTACTCAACAGTCTTCTCTATACACAGTCATTCCTTCTATTTCACCAAACAACATTCTTTTCTATTAATAGACGTTGAATGCAATTCAACAATCTTGTGTCCCACTAAATAAAGTTCTACTTGATCAAGCAACGCTCTCTTCCACTGAAAATATTACAAAAAACATTTACTCTTGTATCTAGATACTCTGGTTTCTGTCAAACAACTCTCAATTCTACTAGGACACTTTCTTTCAAACACTTCATTCATCTGAAGATGTTTCTCTCCACAAAACCTTGTTTTACATTAAGAGATCTTCTATTCAACCCAAAGACTTTCTTTTGTGTTGGACCACCCTCTCTAGTATTAGCGGACTGTCATAAACTGTTTCATTCATGCATCGCACAATCTTTCCCTCCTATTAGTTCACCTGGCAAAATATTAACCGCTGCTTGGGTTCCTTGAGAGCAGAAGCTCAACCAACAAATCTAACTGCATAGCATTGACTACCCACCTAATAGCCTATCTATGTTATCAGCATCCAGCTACCGCCTACTCTACATTACTACCTCCTTATATGCCCTGCAGCACCCTTGCATGGTTTTTCTATTGCTGGATCTCTTGATAAATAAAACTTCCCTCAACCACCTTTTTTCCTTCCTCCACCTCAGGGTTCTGAGCAAGCAGGTGGCCAACAATATGATACATAAATTGATGAATTATTTCAAAATGATTAGAGGAAAAATCCCAGATGGCATAGCTGCCCGATGGTGATTACAATAAGGGCTATAAATCCTAAGTATCCGTACTAGACCTCAGTGATACTTTGGATACATATAATTCCCTTTTGAGTGAACCAGATGGCTGAGATTTGTGGTACCCCAGGATACCTTAAAATTCTACAGTTTAAAGCATTACTTCAGATCATTTTAATATGTTTTTCTCTATTTCGGTGACCGTGCAATGATCTTTTATTTATTATATCGACCTCCCTTTTATAGTTCACCACTGGCTTTCTCGCCAGGCTTTTAAAATTCATATAATTTCTTTTCTCGTTGTGATTTTCTGATCCCTCTCTCCCTTTTGTTTAAAGAACTAATACGGCTGTTTTTTAAAGGTTACTTTTTATTATTAGTAGTATTTTATTATTGTTGGAACAGCTTGCATAACTGACACCGTCTCTTGAATTCTCCTGAAGCTATAAAGCTGGTGTTCCAGGAAGATTAAACTAATATTCCAATAGCGTTCATTTTAAAAGGTCAATGCAGAGTCTGATATATTTCAGAATGAAGCTTTAACAGCTAATTTTCTGGGTTTTTTTGGCATGAAAATGAGCCAATATTCATTTAAATTTGCTCATTCTCATTCCAAAACATTCTAAAATATTTGGCAGAATTCAAGTTTTTCTCCTAAATTTTATTTGTGGCAGGATCAAAATGCCTTTGACTCCAGGACACCGTGTTGTACTGTATTATATATTATACAAGGCAATGTAACTCTCAAATCTGTGTAGTTGCTGATATGCATTTGTAATGACTGGCCAGTGCTGGCAGAAGACAAACTCCAAGAATCACTGGCAAATAACATTCAAGCCAAGTGTCACACTAAACTGTTTACAGAGGTACCTTGAGGCACCCTGTATTGATATTTAAAGCAATGAAGCAAACAATCCCAGTACACCCCCCACCCCACCCCACCCCACTCCTGACCTTAGGTTGCTGGTAGTGCTCCATGGACATGGTGATGACGTTGAGGCCTATTACGATGGTGATGAACAGGTCCAGGTAGTGACTGGTGCACATCTTGTGGATGAGCAGGCGGGTGGGGGAGTAATCGGAGTAGTAGGGCTTACTCTGAGCTTCTGTTGGAAGTGGGAAATGGTGGGGGGTTGGGGGTACAGGGAGCAGGGGGTAAGTAGGTGGTGGAGGAAGAGGAGGAGGAGGAGGAGGAGGGGGAGGAGGGAGGGGTGGCGTTCAGAAAGTGAGATAGCAGGAAATATACTGGGACACCGAACAGCGCACCTGCAAGTGTTGAGGACCGGAGCCACGGAAACCTCTTTGAAAGAATAGTTGTTAGTGGAACATGATCGGAATGCGCTGAAGTCACTCATGATGGTTGACTCGCATTAGGAATGTGAGAGAATGTAAAGAGATGTGAAGAGATTACACAAGGCAGGTCAGATAATGGTCAGAGAGAAAGGGAGAGTCCAGCCAAGCACATCTATGCATTGGTCTGCAGTCATGACTAATCAAATCAACAGTTATTTAAATTAACTCCCCTCTAAGTGAGTGCGATGGGATATAAATAGCGTTGCTCAGTGTTTGTTAGTGGTTCCATGGAGGAGGCTGCTGTCAGGATATTTCAGTCTGGAGATGTGGCCACGTCTCCCTCCGTCTCTCTGGTCATCATGTGATTCAGCCTCTCTTCATCTCTTTCACTCCCCTTCTCTCAGGAGAAGAACATAACACAGTGGGAAAGTTTTCCATACTCATCCATCACTTGGTTCCTCACCTCTTCCCTTCCGTCCACAGAGAATGGATGGATGGGTTGGGAGTTAGGATGAGGAGGAGAGAGGAAGCTCGCACCATCGATCACTTTATCAGTCCATCAGTGAAGGAGAGGCTCGAGGTCAGACAAGGGAAAGGGAATCACGCACACACACAAAGGCAAAAGTCCTTTGGGTGCTGTGAGCGCTCCCTATCTGCACAGGTGTGCTGCTGTTGCTGCAGCTGACTCCCAGGAGTGTGTATATGTGTGTGTGCAGCGCGTGGTTTGTGCCAAGTGGGTTCCCTATCGAACCAGAGGAACTCCACTCATAGATCAGGGAATAGGACAGGAGAGCTGAGCAAGCAGAGTTGATTAGCAGAGTAAATTTAGCCAGCCATGCCTGATGTTAAATATATATCTGCATCTTTTGGGATTGAAATTTATCTCTTGAGATAAACCCTAGCAGGTGCAGAGCTGTTACAAATGTGGGGCAGAGGATATCCTTAATGCATCTTGTGATGTGTTCAGCAACTGTACTAAAGGATTTCACATAAGCAGAATATATATTCACATTTCAGTTGTGTATTAATAGCAGTTGCAGCACTGGCTGCCCTGTAGACACCACATTAATATTATTTACGTTTCTAACTAGATAAAAAGAAGGACAACAGTCCAAATAAATCACTACCATTATTCCAAAAAATGTAATCAAATATTCAAACAAAACAAAGGCTAGATCAAAAAATACTGTGGTGAATAAAACTACCCCTACTATAAGGTGATTTGACATAACTTACATTTTCACAGCATGACTTCCAGCAAAGCAACAGTAATGTGTCAAACACATCAATCTGCTGCAACATTTCCTCCGCAGCAGCAGAAACACTGTTTTCATTCATTAGTGAGCTTCAGAAAACATTCTTTGGTACAGTATTCATTTTGTGAAAGTGAAATTTAACACTTCCTGCTGATGCCTCAAATTAAATGACTGTCAAAAAGGAGAGGATATGCTGTCTGAACTTCAAGGTTTTTAATGTAAAAGTTCTGTGCAGGAAACTCAGCATTTCAGTGCAGGTACACTGAACAAATGTAAAGTGACCGGAATTAACTAGTGTGAGCACTGCTTGTGTCAAAAATAGAAGCTAAATACAGTAGAATGGTATGATGCTTGTCAGTGTCTTTGTGTGTTGTTGTACTGGCCAATTTATCAAGATAATCATGGAAGAAGTGCTGATTTCCATTGATAACAAACAGGAAGATGCTCTAATAAAACATAGTGACTTGTGTATTGTAAACACCAAAAAACTGTTTAGTCAAATGAGCTGAGTCTTTTCTAGTTTAAATCATTTAAGTATATGGGTTTTGCTGATTCCTTCTTAGCTAGTTTAAAACGTCCAATTCCAGTTTTTAGCTTCTGACCATTTTTAAACTGAAAAACATAAATTTCTATTTCTTGAAGCATTTTGACTTGAAAATATTAGTTAAATAAATGAACATTGAATAAATTGAGTTCACTAAACTTATTAGTTTTATAAGAAATAAAACCAGCATATAAGCAGACTTCCCAGAATGCATTATTAGAGTTAAAACCCCTAAAAGAGTCTTGTTTAATGTAGTTTGTGAAACTGACATGATGGAAATTTACTGAGCATATGCATAATGCATGTTAAATGAAGTTATGGATGTTTCTTTTCATAATTGATATGCTCATCTACTTACTGTTTGAATTTTACTACCAGCTATATATGTAGTATATTTAATGCCAGAGCCGTACACCATAACAATAAACTATGAATCATTTTCAATGCTAGCTTGTACTTTGTATGTATCATCTAACTTATCATACATGTATCCAACTGTGTGTTATATGTTCCTTGTTCCCCTCCCTCTCTCCACCCCTCTACCTCTTCTGTCCCTCTCAACCTGCCCGGCCAGCAGGCAGATGGGTCCCCCACATTAGAGCCGGGTTCTGCTCAATGTTATTTTTCCCTGTTAAAAGGGTGTATTTCTTGCCACTGTGGCCTTTTGGCTTGCTCTGGGGGTTCAGGCATATGGGTTCTGTAAAGCGTCTTGAGACAATTTGACCTATACTTGGCGCTGTATAAACAAAATTGAATTGAATTGAATTAATAATCAAAGCAGTTCTAATAATGGCAAATGTTGGACTCAGTCACTCCATTGATAGAACTATCATTTATCTCACTGTATTCAGCAGCAGCCTCACAGACTGCCTTTGTACTGACTCTGGTTTGAAATGGCTTCAACAGCAAAGGAAGTTCCCAATGTTAGATTAAGGAGAATCTCTGTAAACGTTTACAATGTAAACAGAAAACAAGTCTGTCTGTAACCACTGCCTATGTGGCTAGTTGTTTCAACTAAATACCTTGAGTTCATTGAACTTGTTTTATAAAGTTCAGCTATTCTTTTATCTTAATAACCCATAACGTGACCATGAACTAATCAGTCATTTTAAGTACAGTTCTCACATTTTTAATGCAGCAGGGGAACCTACGTCGCTATGCTGAATGAACTTCAAATGATTTACAGTGTGAAGAAATTAGGCTTTTCCCTAAAGTGAACCTGATTTGTTTTGTCTCGCTGCTGTTGAGGTAAACAACAGAGTTGGAGAGTTGTTGAGGTTTGGCAGATGTCTGTGCTCTGCTGAGTGCCTTCGAGTTAATTATTCCATATTTGTGTTCAGAGTCATTTTTGCTGCGAGTTAATTCTGTGCCTGCTGCTAATTATTGATATTGACTACAGGGGAGATGAACCAGAACACTGGCTGAACCACAGGGCAGCCAGTGGTGGAATTTGACTGCTGCTGAACACCTACAGAGAAGTGCGTGCCAGAAAGTGAAAATAATGTGGCTTCTGGTTGCACATGGTCTGGTTTTTCAAATAAATGTTCTGAAACAAGGCTGACATACTCCGTCACCTGCTTTGCTTTTTAACGCCTCAGGACCTGGAATAGTCTCTGCACCAACATTTCTTCATCTTGTCAGCTGCTTTTTATAAATGAGGCTATACTTTTTGGCGTTTGAACAGATGGCCGCTGAGTAGACAGTGATAAAGCAGATTTAGAGCATCTTGGATAAGTCTGGGCACATGGCAGTGAATTGGAGCAGTTAGGTGTGGCCCTGGTGGGACGCAACAGTTTGGTTCCCTGACTGGGAGTTCATATTTACGAGATCCTCCATCATCTTTGGAAGATCAAACGTTATTTTTACTCTGCTCTACTTACTGTCTGCAGGTGCATGGCGAGCTGAGGCAGACAGACACACACATTGCAGTGGTCTTTTTGCTTCATTCTTACACTCCCTCATTCATTTAAATATGCTGCAGAACATACAATTGTGTTTTTCTCTGAATAGTGTGCCATATCTGCTGCTCCATTTACACACACCTATAGAGTGAAATACATTCAATCACAGCACAAAAAGGTGATAGCTAAAGTTGCTTTGCCACTTTGATTAACTTCACTCTCCTAGAAAAAGTAATCTGAGGAAGTAAGTAAGCATTGCCGTTAATATTATGGGGGTGCAGAGAGGCCAAGGCTGAACAAGAGATATGGGGACAAGGGAGAAGAAATGGAAAGAAAGAGAGAAAGAAACCTTTTGGCTAAAACTCAACTAGTCCCTAGAGGAGCAGAAAGCGAATGAAGTGAGACAAGAAAAGGTGAAAGTTTAGAAAGTCAAATTACACCGGTTGCCCCGACTCTCCTGCCCTCATTTCCACTGCTCTTTTCTCCTTCATAGAGAAAAGAAGAAAGCTACTCTTAATGAGGAATGGAGTTTTTTTTGCTGCTCCGGCTTTCAGTCAAGCTGACATGGCGATGATTTTTTTTCCAGCAAGGTTGTAAAATATTCAGTGGAAGAATGAGGAAATGATTTAGCCCCCATTCTCCCACTTTGGCAAGCTCCGTCTCCGCTCTGCCCTTTCAGTCTCACGTCCTTCACTGATGTGGCAGGTGGAGCCTCTTCCCTAAGCTTTGATATCATTTTGAAAGGATGAGTGCAAATGCACAGAGGGGTCATGACCAGCCTCTCTGTGAAGGTCACAACACCTGCTCGCTGCATTTACAGCCTCACATTTAACACCACTTTTGTGTTTAATTAACAGACCCTCCAGGACAATCTTCTCAATGGGACTTAGATCGCATTGTGTTTGTTAAAGGACTGCAATACATGCAGGTGTTATAGTCTGTAACTGGTATTTTGTTGTTTGCACCTAAACGGAATAAATCCTTATTCTTCTAATGTAGGTGACCCACAAAGACAAACCAGGTTGTCCATGTTGGGTCCCAACTAAACAGATGTTCAAAATGTTTTGCGCTTTATCCTCTGATACTTTTATTGCCAATGTCCACTGGATGTGGCTGTGCTGAGTGGCACGTCTATCACAAAGATGATCCATTAATACTATACTGTTCAAAAGTTTGGAGTCACTTAGAAATGTCCTTATTTTTGATGAAAAGCATTTTTTTTCAATGAAGATAACATTAAATGAATCAGAAATACAGTCTAGACATTGTTAATGTGTTAAATAACTATTCTAGCTGGAAACGGCTGATTTTTAGTGGAATATCTCCATAGGGGTACAGAGGAACATTTCCAGCAACCATCACTCCTGTGTTCTAATGCTACATTGTGTTAGCTAATGGTGTTGAAAGGCTCATTGATGATTAGAAAACCCTTGTGTAATTATGTTAGCACATGAATGCAAGTGGGAGATTTCATGGATAACATGAAATTGCCTGGGTGACTCCAAAGTTTTCAACTGTAGTGTATGCAGCAATGTCCACGAGCTTCATGAGTGGAGCAGCTCACTGGCAGCTCCTGCTGTCTTTAGTAGTGTTTATTGTTGCCAGAAATTTGTATGGGTCTGAAGTATATATGTAATATGTGTAAATGTACACAAAAGCTTCAGGCAATAAAAGTTTAATTTAAAAAAGTACTGCCATGCATAGTTATTATTAATCACTTGATAGAAAGTTCAGTAAATGGAAGAAAACTAAATTAGATAATGGTGTTAGCACGAGTTCTCTTAGGTGAAGTTGCTCACAGTTTTTTAGGCAGGCAAGTTGGTAGCATCTTGCTACAGCTATTCTGTTGTTTTTTCTGTCTCTTCATGTAGCCCTAAACTGACTCACTGGTGTTGCGATAAAGACTGTGTGAAGACGCAAAGACAGTTTAAGATGTAAAGTATGTATGCTATTTACTACTACTACTACTATTTACTGAAGTAAAAATGCTGTCCAGCCCCACCTTGCACTATGTGGAAAAAGTAATTGCCACCTTAGCTAACAGTCTACCTACACTACCGTTCAAATGTTTGGGGTCACCCAGGTAACTTCATGTTTTCCATGAAAACTCACACTTTTATTCATGTGCTAACATAATTGCACAAGGGTTTTCTAATCATCAATGAGCCTTTCAACACCATTAGCTAACACAATGTAGCATTAGAACACAGGAGTGATGGTTGCTGGAAATGTTCCTCTGTAACCCTATGGAGATATTCCATTAAAAATCAGCTGTTTCTAGCTAGAAAAGTCATTTGCCACATTAACAATGTCTAGACTACATTTCTGATTAATTTAATGTTATCTTCATTGAAAAAAAGTTTTTCTTTCAAAAAATAAAGACATTTTTCAGTGACCCCAAACTTTTGAAAGGTAATGTCTGTTTGGATGTATTGTCCTGGTGATGTAGGTGCCTAAAACTTTTGCATAGTGCTACTGATTGTATTTCTCTGCAAATATTATTTTTGTTTTTACTTAATGAAGCTGAATAAATATAAAGCAGTCATGGCTCATAAAACTATATGTTAACTAGAAATCATACCCAAGCAGATGGGCTGCAGTGCTGATGAAAACATTATTTATATTAGTATATAATTACTGACATTGAAATAACTCATCCCAGGAGGTGGCAAAAGGTTGTCTTTTAATGCCACACTGCCTTTGGCACTAACTGTATATGTTAGTTTTTCTCAAATTTTGGAGGCTAAGTGAGCACGTAGAGCTGAAAGTAAGGGAAAAGTATGAGTTTCTACATTTTAAAACTGCAGACTATATTATTTATAGTAGTCTGGTTTGTGGGTTTTACCGTAATTAAGTCGAAAAGCAGCTGTTTCCACAGCTAAAAGGGCTGTATGTACAAGACAAAAACCAATGGTAAAGTGACTCCAAAGACTGAGGCCGGGTAGTCGCTCCACTCCTGAAATATTTCCTGTAGACACTGAAACCGGCTCCCTAACTGAGCCGTAGCAGCCACATCCTGCGGACATTCGGCTTCTGGTTTACTGAATGACTTCACTGATTCTAAGGAGATCTAAAATCCCTGCTGAAAATCTGCCCCAGGGTCTGACAGACAAAAAGGAAAACACTGTTAGAAAAATCAGAAGACATGAGATATTCCCTGTCCAAAAACAACTCCAAGAGCCATCATTCCTCTTTTTGCGCTCCATTTCACTCACCTTCACTCCAAGAACACTTACTGTCACTCTCGTCACTGTCTTTGCTGGAGATGACATTGAGAGCCGAGGAATCGGCCTGGAAGTTGCTTTTGGACGCGGCCACGCTCAAAAACATAATGCATACATTTCCGAGGCGGTCATTTTTTGGGAAATACAGACACAGTAAGGGTCCTTGGTTGTTGGACCGATGAGTAAAAACAGCACAGCACAGCACTATGGGTGTCCTGTGACTGTCTGGGTGAGGGTAGGTTGGGTTGAACTGGATATGTGGATTATGGGTCTGGAACACAGAAGACCTACAGCTGTCCAGAATGTGGTGATCATGTGAGGATTCTAGAGTAGGTTGTGGAGTGGAAAGGATGTTGTGCCGGCTAGTCCGATGAAAAGGAGGCCCAACAATGAATCTCGAAACGATACCAGACGCTGCTGTGACTTTGATTCATTGGCGCAATGGCTGCTGCTTCGCTGGATCTCCTCTGAATGTGTCTGAAGGCTCTGTGGGTGTGGTAGTTCTGCAAGACTTTTACGGCTGACTGGAATATTAGGGTAAGAGGTGTGGATTGATATAGATGGGGGTAATGGATGAGATGTGGGGACTGAAATAGACTTATAGTTTGGATCCTGGATGACAAAGGGAATGACTGTGAGAGGAAGAGAAGGGCACAGGACGTAAAAGCAGCAACAGTGCAGTATAAAGGTTATAGATCTGGATGCAAATGAATGAAATGTCAGTGAGAAACATTTATATTTCGGTTCTGAAGCAGTGGTTTGGCTGGTTGCGGCGGCTGCTTTTATGTCCCTGTCCTTCAGGGTGAATGGTTCAGTAGTAAACCTTGAGACTCAGTGTCTGCCAGGAAAAATGTGTCGACCTTCATTCTCAAGATATGGGTGTCCAATTTTTAGAAACCAGCAAACACTGAGTCAAAAAAAACAAAAACAACTGTAAACATAAACAGTTACTGTGAAACAATCCAAATAATATTTAACTGGAATTCCCGAATGCTCTGCTGTCTCGCTTAAAAATGAAAGAGAGAGAAAGAGACACAAATACAGGAGAGAAAAAAAGGACAAATACGATGAAAAAAAACAAGATTTAAACCAAACGAGGGGAGAGAAAAGAGGAACAGCAGAGCAAATTGAGGAGTCCAGAAGAAAAGAGGTGAAGAAATAAGAAAACATGACATCATTCAAAAATGACAGTGCATGATAACACACGCTCTTTAACGCAGACACACTAACACACATTGTGCTGGTTCACATGGTAGACTGACACACCTTTCTGAGTCATACTTGAGCAGGATGGACCAATTGGAATGGGGTACTGAATGGTGAAGGCAAGCGATTGGACAGTGAGTGGAGGGCGGAATAACAGGGAGAACAGAGAAAACAAGGTACACATCGATGGGAAGCTTTATAACAGCGTAATGACACAGTGTTGGAACCTTTCCTGCTGTAGTTGCATCCATGTTTAGATCCAGAGCAACAATGTTAACACAGTCTCTGTCAAACTACACACAAACCTAAGAAGTCAGTGTTTTAATATCTTAGTAAAGGCTTTTAATTTGTTCAAAGACTTGCAATTAGATGCCATAATTTCTCCGCTGTCTGGTCTACACTTCCACCACACAGCTATAAACCACACATAAAGTAGCTACAGAAAATCCTCCTGACTGCTTCGCTTTCTAAAATATAATCCTTCTAGTCAAGCACTAAAACTGGGAACACATTTTAAGACAGCTTGACACCTCCCACATCAAGTCTATTTCTAACCACAAACGCAGATGTTCTCAGTCTTGACAGTCAGAAAATAACATATATTGAACCACTGAGAAAACACAGAGGATGACACACTGGGCATCATTTGGAATACGATTACATCCGTGTCACTAGGCGACCTCCAAAACTCATCGAAACATCTGTGTCGCAGAAAGTTGTGGGGGGAAAAAATAGACACAAAGGAATGAGCAGATGGAAAGAATCCTAAACATACTTACTTAGTGTTTCTGACCATTTTTTAAAAAATCTTTGGATGGATGTCATTCACAGTCCGGACGATACCTCTGACTTTTCTAACCCCTGATTTTTATGAAGCCACCACAGTGGGAATTAATTTTGCCACTGAAAATAAAATTTGATACTGTAAACAAAACTTGAACTGAGAAAGGCAGGTATTTTAAAAAATGATAGCCTATTTGTAAAAGATCCTTTGTACGTACACTATCGTTCAAAAGTTTGGGGTGATTTATAAATGTCCTTATATTTGAAAGAAAAGCAGTTTTTTTCAATGAAGATAACATTAAATTAATCAGAAATACAGTCTAGATGTTGTTAATGCGTGCAGTTGTTTGTAAGAATGAACTCAATCTTATTTTCTTTATTCATTTTGATATTACAATCTAGTTGTGTTTTACAATCAGTCTTATTACACTGATGGTTTCTTTTCTGCCTCCACTTTTAACTCTATCACTTGAGGGACAAGCCTAACAAAAGCACAACTTTCATGCAATACTATACTTTTTTGCATCCTATCGAGAGCATCATTTTTTTTTTTTAGTAACTCTGCATCTTTACCCAATACGAATGTTTCATTGTCAGTGTTTCCTTCTTCAGTTCAGGTTTTGTTTTCACCCCCCAGATCCCAAAATGACCTGTTACTGTTCTGGATCCATCAAATTTTTGGTTTTCAGTAGGTTGTATCCATTTATTCCACATGTGCACGCTACGGCTCAGCATGTGCATTATTGGCTTTGTAGCAAAAGAATTATACACATTTAGTTCCACAAACAATGGGCTGCATACAAAGCAGTCCTAGCAGATACATGTATATCTGGACCCTGAACACAGCTCACCTAGTAAAGAAGGCTCAACAAGAACTCTTCTTCCTCAGGAAGATGAAACATGTTGGTCTCTCCTCTCAGCTCCTGGCAAACTTTTGCAGAGCCACAATATAAACCATCCTTTGTCTCAGTGCAACACTGTGGTACGGCAGCTGCACAGCTCAGGACAGAAAGGACTTCCTCTTCCAGACCTGGACTCAATATATGCAGGCCGGGTCCAGAGGAAGGTCCGACGTATCGTCGCCGACACCACCCACCACGGAAATGGACTGTCTGTTCCGCTTCCCCCAGGTAAACAGTACATAAACATAAAAAATCTAACTTCCAGACTGCAAAACAGTTTTTATCCCAGAGTTGTACAATCCATTTACCCCCTTCACTCACAGACACATTATGTGCAATAAAGAACTGAGTCTTGCACCGGACTGCACTTTACCACACATCTCACGGCTCATTTGCACTAATTCTGTGTACATATTAATATGTTTCAGGGTTTTATTTTATTTGTATACAGTGTGCCTTTTTTTAAAAAAAATTTTACCTAGTCACTGTGTGAAAACATAATGACAATAAAAATTCTTGACTCTATATTCACATACACAAACCATATAACAGCGGCCTAATACTGTCGTCTGGTTCGTTTAAATACTTATTCCACTTGTACATATAGTAGATTGCTGTGTATGTATTCTATGTATAGCCGGTTTGGACAAGCAGACTTGAGCAGATGACAAATTTGTTTGCCACTAAGCCACTAACATGCTTTCAGAATGTTCTAGAATCCTCCACTTCTACACACATTAAAGTAAAGACACAGCTTGTGGATTCTGGACCCCTGGATAACGAAATCTGAGTAGAAATAAGAAAAAAGAAATCTAAATCCACCTCATGCCTCTTTCATCACTACATTCAGTGCAGCAGGGCAGCGCTACAATGGGAGGCTGTCTGCCACTCTGCTCCATGCTGTTCTCTTCTTGACATTTCTGTAGATGAAATATTCATAGCGAAAGTTTCCAACATGAAACATTCATAGCGAGTGTTGTTGGGGCATTTTTTTCCCCCTCCCACAAATTACTTCCAGCTTTTCAGTCAAACTAAGTAATTACTGTGTGTTCTGTCACAGCAGTTAAAGCACATATTAATGTTAAAACACTGCCTTCTGTGGAAATTAATGAGCTTTATTACCTGTTATATGACTTTTGATTTTCCCTCCAGGGCACATCAACAATCCATCAGATTGTGTTGTCACCTATTCAGTGCATAGCTCATCGGTCATTCATACCACTAACTAATATATTTAATGTTTCCAGAAAGCAAATTAACTTCATTTGCTGCTGACTAAATAAAGTACCATTAATACATAATGTGGCTGAGTTGCACTAATGTAACTGAGGATATCGATCACGCTCTGGCACGCCGCCATAGCGTCCAGTCGCTGCTCACCCCCAAGTTATGAAAGATTCATCACATTTAACATGTCGCTTAAAACTGCTACTTGCGGCATCAAACTCTCACAACCTTGAGCTGTATCTCTCAGACATCTTGCCAAGGTATGTCACCGTCTCTCCCTTCCTGCCTCTAAATCTCACTCCCCCTCTGAAATTCCCTTACCTCCTTCTCCCTCTCCCTAAAGACCTGCTGTTATTAATCACATTTCTACAACAGAAGAATAGAAAAAAAGAAGGAGGGGCAATGTGAAACTTCTGCTAGATTCATCTCTGTTAGCTCTGACCCAGATACAGCTAGAGATTGGAACCGGCTGCCTTGTGTGTTTCCTTGTGTGTGCGCAAAGCTAATAGATGAAGAGAAGCTATTCATGGAATGTCAAGCTGCTTTGCATATATCCACACTTATGTTTTTGGATGTCGCCGTGTGCGATTTTTGATGCTAGGGGACCCAACATGTGTGGGGATGATCCTATTATCCTTGTGTTGCTGTTGTTGACTGCTGGCCATGTACTGACAACAAAGATTAACGCCACAACATACGAAATGGCTTTGTTTACCCACCTCAAGGTGATGAGGATTTATGAATCTACATGAAAAATACAGCAGTCGTACTGTTTGCATCAGCTGCTGGCTCAGTTATCTGCAGACCTGTAAGCTGGTGTTTGCAAACAGAAAAAAACCCATTATATATACAAAGCAACGTTTAAAACTCTATCCTAGTTTTTTACTGAATCTAAAACTGACTGACCTGAGTAAGATGCAGAGATTTCCGTAATGTGACAGTTTAGTAAAAGATTTACATATGTTTCAGTGAAAGGTTCATAAGGTTGGAAATTTGTGAGTCAGACCTGCATCTGAGGTTCTTAAAGTGTCAAAAAGGATGGTAAAAAAAAAAAAAAAAAGCAGAAGTGGAACTCTTTCAGAGGCAAACGCAGGACTGGATTATTCCATTTAGTTTAAATAAGGACAATTGTCTCTAAAGCTCCTTTCAGGTAACTTCATTCTGTCATTCACACATACACTACAGTTCAAAAGTTTAGGGTCACCCAAACAACCTTTATTCATGTGCTAACATAATAGCACAAGAGTTTTCCAATAATCAATTAACTTTTCAACACCATTAGATAACACAATGTAGCATTAGAACATAGGAGTGATGGTTGCTGGAAATGTTCCTCTGTACCTCTATGTAGATATTCCATTAAAAATCAGTCGTTTCCAGCTAGAATAGTCATTTACCACATTAACAATGTCTAGACTGTAATTCTGATTAATTTAATGGTATCCACTTTGAAAAAAATGCTTTTCTTTCAAAAATAAGGACATTTCTAAGTGACCCCAAACTTTTGAACGGTTGTGTATATAAATTACTATGATCATTATTGCTAGGTCTGACTTTGTAATATTAGTGTCATTTTTAGGCCAAAAGTTACCAGTTATAAGACCCACATATTCAGACACTGTCAGAGTAAAAGAAAGGATTACAGGTCTGAAAGGGACTTAATTCAAACATTTATTACTTGTTATTGCACATATTACTTTATTTATATTTTGTGTTTGCAAAGAAAAAAGCACTAAATGTGAATTATATCAGTCTAATCTGTCAAGTGCATCTGCAAATCATTGCAAAGTTTTATAAATGACCAAAACACATTTTGTGTGACAGCTGAATTTGCTCTGCAAAAGCTAACAAGCAACATAATTTCACGTTGGTCAGTCTACCATACACAAGTGCAGAGATATGTCAGAAAAGACCCCCCTGCATTTAAGGGGTTGTACTTCCAGTGCAGTTATTGCCTGTAAGCGGTTATCTTGGTACCACACAGAAGCATGAGGACAAACAGCATGAAAGAGCTCTTGTTAGACTCACAGGAGGCAGAAGCTGCAGGAATCCCGACAGGTCCAGTGTGTGCTGCACTTGAAAATAAAACTGTACAAAAGATGTGGTCCAACTATTCTGCCTGGCACCTCTGGCTCTTAAATACGCGAGTTTCCAAAACAACATGAGACCACCAGCAGAGGTGGAATAAATCTCATGACATATGTGACCAGTCTTAAAATCAATGCAGCTTATATCCAACAGAATGAAAAAAAAGGGACAGTATATATAAAAGTAAATATCAAAACCCACCTTTGAGGTGAGTGTTTGCTGTGCTCGAGGTACAGTATGCATCTATTATGCTGTCCTGCACTTGTACTCCTTGATAAGATGACTGTTTGGGGTGAGATGTGATGACAGAGTGTTATGATAGAGTGAATTCACGTGGGGGCTGACCCAGCCAGAGCTGCTTGGGATACAGTGTTGATCTGTTCAGCCTGTTTGGGAAGTCGAGGGCCATCTGTTAACATGGCAGAGCTGCAGCTCTCTCAGACTGACTTAAAGGAGGAGCACTAGCGTGGCACACACAAATTAACAAGTACAAATTGAACACAAAGGAGCACATAATGTATCATAAACTGACAAACTACAAGCACATTCAAAGAGTGCAGAAAAATGTACTACAGATTATACACTGCCCATCCAAAAAAAAAGTTGCACATCCTAATATTTCATTGGATCGCTCAGTCATCGGTCATTCAGTATATTCAGGTAGTCAGCTGACTTCATTCTTTGGGAACATAATGTTGCTGAACCTGACCAACCCCAGATCATAACTCTAACCCCCACAGGCTGGTAGACACTAGACATGATGAGTGCATCATTTCATCCGCCTCTCTTCTTACCCTGATGCTCCCATCACTTTGGAACAGGATGAATCTAGACTCATCAGACCACATGACCTTCTTTCATTGCTCCAGAGTCCAATCTTCAGGATGCATAGCAAATTGAAGCCTTTTTTTTCTCGTCTGATTAGCCTCACTGATCAGGGGTTTTCCTCAAGCTACACAGCTGTTTAGTCCTAATCCTTTGAGTTCCCTTCACATTGTGCGTGTGGAAATGCTCTTACTTTTACTGTTAAACATAGCCGTGCGTTCGACTGTTGATTTCCTACAATCATCTATGAGTTTGTTCTGAACACATTTGTTCCTCGAAGATGATGGTTCACCACTATCCTTCAGATTTCAGTAATGCATTGGATGGTTCTTAACCCTTAGTTGTTTTCTTTGCTTGAGGCAGGCCAATAATTTGACCTTTCTGAAACAGATTAACGCCCTTTCCACAACCACTGTGGAAGATGGAAGATAAGAAATAGTAACCTGACTTGACACTATAATCAGAAATTCATAGGGTTTTTAATATTTTTTAGACAAATTAAACACTTTTAACACGACACATTGGGCTTTGGGTGTCTGTGGTAGCTGTTTGTCTTGATTTGTCCAGATGGAATTCTTGGATGACTTAAGGTATGATACCATCTGACAAATTGCTATGCTTAAAATTCTGCCTGTAAAATAGAGATTGCAAAGGTTATATTCAGAGTAAGCGTGGCTACCTATACTGCTGCTGCTGCAAACAGCAGTCACAGCCTATAGACTAGTGCAGAAACACTTAGTGCCATCATTACCCTGACACAAGCTGCTGTTTGTCAAAAAAAAAAAATGCAGCACTCCATCTCTCTAAGAGCTCACTGTGAGTTGAACAGGCAGGAAATAATATGGATCTATACTTACAGTTCTGCAGCATACATCATTTGCACTGTACTGTAGCTTTTCTTGATGGCTCTGTCACAGCTTGCTGACTCTGACTGCACAACACATGATCTACACAACAAGTCAACTCCGAAGAGATGCTCTGCATTGACCCTGAGGGGAACTAGGCTGCCCTGGATGTGTGTGTGTTTGTGACTTTTTGCAGCTCGTTATGTGTCTGAGTGCATACATGTCCGTATATGACGACAATTTTCTTTGTCTCTATATGTATACCACCACTTGGTTCAACCTCTTAGACACTTATCTTCTCCAGGGACAATTTCTTTAGCAGCAGGTCTAGTCACACATCTCCATTAGCAAATTCAAAGTCAGGTTGTAAATGTTTCAGGTCCCTGAAGGTGACAGTCAACAACAACAGCATCCTCAGCCCAACTGGTTGAGGCAAATAACCACCATCCCTGAACCTGGTTCTGCCAGGGGTCTCTTCCTGTTAAAGCAGCAGTTGTTCTTCCCACCATCACCAAAGAGCCTGTGCAAAGGGCATCTTTGGAATTTTGGGTTTCTCTCTAAAATATACATTTGTAAAGGCTTGGCCTTACTATGTGAAATGCCTTGAAATGACATATGTTGCAAATTGACACTGTATAAACAGAACTGATAGGGGTGCCTGGATAGCTCAGCTGGCTACATGTAATTCCCCCACTCTTCTACCCATGTTTCCTGTCTCTCTCTCCTGCTATCCTGTCAACAAAAGGCAAATAATGCCCAAAAAATAATATTTAAAAAAAAAAAGTAGAACTGATTGGTTTCTTCCCACTGTTGTCAACTGCTTGTTCCCAAGGCAATTTTGGATAGTTGGATTCTCTGCTCTTTGCTTAAAATATGTGAAGTGCTATGAGATGGCATATGTTGTGAATTGGCACTATACAGATAAAACTGAATTTAGTTGAAATTTGTTAGACATGCACGATCCCTATATGATTAAGTCGAGATATTTTGTTATCCTTTGACTTTTACTCTGGTGTCAACATTAGTTAAACATTTTTTGCTTTCAATTAACTATCTCACCATCTGTTTGACTGATTCAACTTTACATTCACTGTAGGCATCTGTGCTGTCCAAAGAATGAACCCTAGTAATATTTCTTGACAGCATTTGAAAGGATTGTCATAACATTTGGTACATATTTTAGCTTGTGGGGTTCCACAGTGGCTAGGTGGTTAGCACTGTCACCTCGCAGCTAGAAGATAGAGGATAGATGGATTTTATTTTTGGTTTAACAGATTTAAATTTTAATTTGTCAAATACTTTAGTGTGGAAGCATCTACAATAACCAAAGATCTGTCAGTTTACAGACCTTCCTGGTTCAACTTTGACTGACAAAACTTCTCATAGTTGTTGGCTCTAGGGCCGTGCTAGCTCCCCTTAGGATGAAGACTAACAACTTCAGAGATGCCTCAACTTGGATTTAGCTCAGTCATCATGTAAAAGATGTAATTTAATGAATACAGCCACAGTTGAGCTCTGCGTTTAGTGCTAATTGTGTAATGTTTGCATACTAACACGATTTACTAAAGTGGTGAACAACATTAGGCTCAAGTCCCTTCTTGCCTCATCATCTTTGTGACCTGCATCTTACTCAAATCTCAAGCTCTGATGAGATGTGTTTCTAATTTAAATCCTTAGTTCCAGTTGGATTAAATGAGTGTGTTTTTGTGATTCTCTCCTCCCTCCATCTCTAGTCAAAATCTTAATGCACCTCCTCCATCACCTTCTTTCCTGTCTTTGTTCGTCTCCTCCGTCTAGCCTCCACAAATGGCTACTCTGGTGCAGTGCAAGCTAAAGATAAGAGTCCACACGCTCACACACAGACACAATGTGTGAAAAGCACACATGCACGCACACACTGACCACCTAAACACAAATACCTGAGTGCCTGGCTGTGTGGACACTGTATTTTATGTGAGTTTTGTGTTCTTGACAGTTCTGTAATTACCTTTGGGTGAAAATATCAAAATACTGCAAGCACTTGTGTCCTGAGACAAAATGCCGCATTGGATCAACAAAGGATTGTGGGGGTCCTGCTCCCCCCTCAGACAGCCGTCCAGACTGAGAGGAGCAGGGACTTCAGGATGAGATAGCTGCTCCTGCATATTTTACAACCTGTTCTGCAGCCATCTGCTCTCTGACACACTCGCATACGCACACATACACGCACAAGCACACAAGAACAGAAACCAACACAATCAGGTCTACCTTCCAGGAATGTACCTCTGTTTAACAGACATTGCACCTGGTGATATGTGGGTAAACAAAGACACAACCACAAGAATACATAGACGAGTCAATGAAAGGGTTGTCATTGTGGAAGACGCCCCTCAGCCTCAGCAGCTCCGATCTATCATAACAGCAACTTAAGCAGATTGTCATGGAAACTAGTTGTGACAATCCAACAATATGTGCCAGAAAACCAGAGAATGGTCAGACAACACTAAGAAGACCTGTATGCTCAACAAGAACCGCTGTGGTCCTGCTTAATAACAACTTGTACTACTGTGACCTTTGTACACAGTGTGGTATAGTAAATCAGCCATTAGGTGAAGATACATTTATGCAGTTGGCAATAGTCCCTATTTCTATTTTCGTCCATGATTTAATAATGCTATCGTACTGGTGCACATCCGATAAACTACAGATACATTGTTTTTCACCAAAGGAACTATTTAAATCCTCAAGTGAAACAAGCTATGCAAAGTCTTGAGTTGTGTGTGTAATTGCAGCTAGAAACACTAGTTAAATCTTCTAACAGAGTTTGTTGCAATTTAATTTACTGTGATTACATTTACATATTTTGGCAGAGGAAGTCTGAAATTAAGCTTTAAAGCCAAGCACAGACTCAGTGCTGAAATAATAGAATGTGCTTGATTGAATTTCTGTGGTCCAATACCCTTTAATGGAGGCCAGTGACCTTTTATAGAGGATGATATTAGAGAGTCTGGTCATCTTAGACGGCACCGCTTGCGCAACCCGATCAAAGTTCTGATCTAAAGTAACAGAAGTGAGATAAGATTACGAGACACAATGTGAGACAGAATTCAATTCAAGTCACGTAACTCAAGTTTTAAGGTTAATTCTCAGTTATCAAAACTGGGCCTTGTGATAACAACTTTTGTCATCTTTCCTCTTGTTAGTCAGTCAGACAGACGAGAAACACAGCTACAATATCTGCTCCAAACATCCATCACACTTCACAGAGCGTCCTCGTTTAACTTTTCACTGTTCGAATCATCATAGATGGTTGCCTTAAAGTCATGCCAACTATGTACATGTTTAGACACATGTACATATTCCCCTCAGGAGTAACCATCCTTAACTTTTTACCTTAACTTTTAATCATGCTCACCATGTAAAAATGTCTACTTGTCATATATATTGGACTTTGGGTCATGACTGGACAACTAAGGGTTGACTCAGCTGTACTTTACATTTTGAGCTAACTGGCAAAAGTTGGCTCATTATGGCCAAAGCCTTAATTAGACTCCCTTGCAGACACTGCATATAGATATGCATTGGTATTATACTACTTTTCTAGTTTGCAGGAGTTTGTTCGATGCCATCCATACAACGACAGTAGGTCATATGCATATCTTTCGCCAACGCTACTGCCGAGCATGCACACAACTGTCCTTGTCTTGTAGTCCATGTGAACAAAAATTGTTTTACTGTTTTATGTCAGCTGGTAACAGTCACATTTCATGCAGTTTGGAGTCGAAGACTTAAGGTGACTTTTGACTTCTTTGAAAAAGAAATAATGTGTATAATAGGAAGTGGAAACACCATATTTCTTTTTCAAAAAAGCCAAAAGTCACCTTAAGTCAGTGTATATACTTCTTGTGCAAAATCGGGGCCAATTTTCATAGTTTTTGGCATATGTGTACCACAGTGAGGTTTCTATCTCATGTCCAAGTAAAAGCAAAACTAAGCTGTGCTCTGTGTGTTGTGCTAATTAGAAAACATCAGCATACTAACAGGTTAAATTAAGTAATAAAATTGGTAAACATGGTATCTGTTAAATATCAGAAGGTCATGATGTTAACATTGACTCTCAGCTCAAAGCACTGTCTGATGTCTTACTGCTCATGTTTCTTACAAGTTTCACAAGTTATTGCACCACTGTCACCATGTTCCCAGATATCCCAGGAATGACTTTGGTGAGCAAATTATGACCATAACAGCAGAGAAGATGGCCGTCACAATTAAAATAAACCCCAAGTGGTAATAAACTGGAATGACCCTTAACGTGTCTACTGAAAGAATTCCAACAGGACAACAGTGCTGTAGGTTTATGAAAATAATGAGATGCTCTGGAAACCTTTATCTCAAGAGTTAACAACATCTTTCGTCCCTCAGTAGGGGCCTATCTCACCACATCTCCATCTCAGTTTTCCTGCCAACTTAACTAAACCAAAGTCTTCTCCTCTTGTGGTGATGGTGCAGCGGTGCAGTGCTGTGAACAGTGGATGGATCGCGGACGGTGTGGAAGAGCTGTGAAAGACAAAGCCACGACAGAGAAAACAGGTAACAGCATGTCCAGCGGACTGAGGGCTGATGGGAGAGAGGCAGGGGGGCGGGGACGCAGGATGGGGCCCTACCTCCCGTGAATACTGAACTTAGAACCCTAGCCACCATGGTGGGTGGTCGTGGTCGGTGGTGGTGGGGGATTTAAAGGGACACACAGAACATGCTGGAAACTCTGTACCTTTTAATGTGCCGTCAGAAAGGGCCCAACTCACCCCCGGAACCATTAAATCTGGAGGAATGAGACTGTGTTAGTCAGAGAGAAGCAGAAGAAAGCAAGGAAGGAAGGATGGATGAGAAACAGAAGAGAGTCAAAGAGAGAGAAAGAGGAAAAGAGGGATGGAGTAAGGCCAGAAGGAAGCGATGAAAGATTAAGCTGGTTTATGTTCCTATGTTTTGTCTTTCCAGTAATTCTGAGTCCAGTTCTTTGGATTAATACGTTCACTTTATGTAGTGTAACAATCAGGAAGCCGCTGATTCGCAAAACCACAGTTTTCCGAACATAGCAGACATTGACAACCACCTTGCAAACTGTATGCCATTGAGTTATTCCTGTACGTTGCCTATTTCGAGCAGCAACCTTGCCTTTTTGTGTTGCTATTTTGTTCACAAAGCAACATTTGGACCTTTTGTCACCTTGAATAGCATTGTGTATATATGTATATAAAAAAAGATATCCTGGCAAGAAAAAAAAGTACCAAGCCAGGAAAAAAGAAGACAAACTTTTCAACCAAAAATCAGAGAAGGAAAAAGCAAAAAACACGGTGACAAACCAGGACATATGAAAAAAGAAAAGGTAAAGGGGCCTCTTGATGTATAAAGTGTGTACATAGAGACTGTGTGTGATATGGTCTGAGGGGAGTTTCTCGATTGGTCAGACACCCTTGGTAGAAACCTCCTGTAAAAGGAAGATCATTTTCTATCTGTATTTCTCAAGAGGTTGACAGAAACATTCCAGTGATGAAATAAAATTATCATAGAGAAGGAAATCAAAGGTTTTTACTTTCAACTTTAAGAAACCAATCGTGTCCACTGCTCCTTGTACAAAGTATAAAAAAGTAAGTGCCTTTGGAATAAGTGGGTAAAATACTGTACAGGCACCAAATTCTCAAGAAGGCTAATGCTAGCAGATGCTGCTATTTTGGTGTGGAGGACGCAGTGGAAAGAATAAAAAAACCAAACCAAGCAGTTTGTCACCAAATCCTATACAGCCGCAGGGGAGGGGGGACAAGCAGGGAATTAGCTCTAGCTCCTACAAATCTCGCCTGAAGTGATCTCAGATCTTGGCTTCGGGGAAACTCTTCATCCTTTCCTTCCAGATTTTGGTCTATCCCTGCCCCCGCGGCTGTACTAAACCACATGCAGAAGAGAGGAAGGGAGGGGGGTCATCTCCTTTTCGATCAGGGCGATTAAATGATTAACAACTCCCCCTCCCTCTAGCTCTGTATACCCACCACCATGCAAGCCCCGCATGTCAGCACTCACTGGGCATGCTCCAAGGGGCCATCCCAAGCACGGCATCTACGGTAGACCAGGCAAGGTAAGGGAAGAGGGAAAGGAAGGGGCTAACTCCAGCAGTCAGCTGTTCTACCTCTGCAAACCTGTCGATTATGAGAGCTTGTCTTAAAATCCAGCTTGATCAGTTTGATGCTGGGGTTGAAGAAGAGCCTCCACAGTCTGTAGCAGAGTCTGCAGAACCAGAGCAGGTGACCGTCAATCTGCAACAAAAACCAGCCCGAGGACTCACGGGTAAAAGGAAAGAGGATGGACTAGGGAAAGGGGGGATCTACCGCAGAGTAGCAACTATGGTTGAAACTAGTTCACTAATTGCGCTCTTCCGAATTCGGCCAAACCAAATTAAAAAGCAAAAAGAAAAAAAAGGCTCAAGCTCAAATCAAGCAGGACTCAGAAAGATGTGGAAAGACTACCGACCAGCCAGCTCCTTCTCCTTACTCCGTCTCTTTTTCTCCATGCGTTTCAGTCTCTTCTCCTCCCTGCGTTTGGCTTCCTCGGCCTCCTGGTGGCGTCGACACTTGTGGAAGTTCTCCACCACCACACCCACGAACATGTTGAGCACGAAGAAGGCAACGATCAGAAGGAAAGAGATGAAGTAGAGCAGCATCCATGGGTTGTAGTTCATTATTGGCTGAAACACAGAAAAAAAAAATCTTTTTCATCTGGTAGCCTTCATAGAGCATTTTAACTTATGACTGACTGCTGGGTAAATATTTATCAGTGGATTGTTTGAAATGATTTCATGCATAGTCAAATGACTTGCCATGACTGCTTGGTGTCACATTTTCACAATTGACCATATTTACCTGGCGGTCAACTCCTACAGCATCTAGTCCATCGTACATAATGTCCACCCAGCCATCTTTTGACGCCAGTACAAAGAGAGACATCAAGGCCTGAGGCAGGAAAGGAGGAAGGGGTGAAACCTAACTGCATGTGACACTAGAAACAAGGCTAAGAAAACATCATGAATACATACGTTTATGAATCAGCCTATCAGGAATCTTGGAATTTCTGAGGACTTACCTGTCCCAGGTTGTCAAAGTTGTATTTGCGCTTTTCCCATTCATAATCGGCTTGCAAACAGTCTGACTTATTAGTGATGTTCCTCACATCCTTTCCTTTACAAAAGAAGAACTTTCCCTTGAAAAGCTGAGGAGAAGAACACACAAATGTCTGAACCTGAAAAGGAAACCACTTCGTAAAACTAAATTATGTGGCCTGTGTTTGGTTTAAGGGTTGAAATATATAAAATCACTTGGATGGAAGGAGCTTTGTAATAAGAGGATCTTAACCTCAGATAATGCTTTGATTTGGCTCCAGTTGTGAATATTTTGATTGACCTTGTGAATGTATTTATGTTTCAGCTTGCATACATTTCACTAAGATGCACCTTATCACCTCTGCTTTTAATATGTCAAAGACAAATAATGAGAAGAGTTAAAAAATTACATTTGCCTAGAACACATCACACAGGTCATCGAGGATGACTACTCTAGGTTGCAATTATGACAAGGCAGCATTTGGACTGCCAGAAGTGGTACTTAAGAGCCAGAGCACAAAATACAGCATTGACTGTGTAGTAAAAATATGTCACAAAACATTGTAGGTCATTGAAAGACAATTTTGGGATTTGCAGCATTCTGAACATTTCAGCACTGGGGCAGTAAGTGCTACAGAAACATGTTAACGTGTGAATACTGAAATCAATGCTTCACGGTATCGTAATAGCCATTAACCCTTCATGGCACTAGCTCGCTTGGGCAGATGGTTTATGGACATTAACATGCTGATGGCAGATAAACAGGAGCTGGTGCTGCACCAAGGGCACAGAGCTCATTGGTATGGATCAGTCCTTGGGCTGTTAGCCATGAAATCTCCATTAAATCCAGATAAGCAGACATAAGTGTCCTGACGCGTGAGTTATAATGTGAAGAGTGCATGGAAAAACTATTGTTCTGCTAAGATTTCATGATGTATGTCCACCCAAGGCGGGACAGGAGAGAGTGAAGAACTGTCAGAGCATCTGTCAGAGTTTTTCTTCACTCTTTATTTTTGTCTGCATCCTTCTTCCCTTCCCTTCTCACCTGTACTCCCAGGATGCCAAAGATAATGAAGAAGGCACAGCAGATGACCACTATGTTGCCGATGGGCTTCAATGACGACATCAGAGTCTCCACCACCAGCTTCAGGCCCGGGGCTCTGCTGATCACGCTGCAACATTGCATGTAATAGCGTATTAGTGTACTGTGTGTGTGTGACTGCAGGGCACTTTCAGGTCACTCGCTGTACAGCTCGGACCAGATGGAGAAGGGATGCCTGCGGCGATCCAACCTGCAACCTCCCCACACCCCACACTCACCCCCAGGCCCTCACACACATTTACACACACATTTTTCTTAATTTCCCTTGTTACCACAGTTTTTTCTCATTTGAACTTCTCAGACCCGCACTTGTTGGCTCTTGGACACAGTAACTTCCACTCGCTACCACCCTCTTAAAAAAATAGTCTCTTTCTGCTTCCTTTCTTTGCTGCTGTCAGGGAAACAGACACATCTAATTAAGCCAATGGACTGATGAGGATGTTTAATTAGTGCCAGCAGGGCACCCAGCACTGCAGCTCAGCTTCTCAGGGCAAAACTCAACCCACATGTCTGACATAAAACCTAATGGACACACACTCATTTGTACAGGCGTTCGCACATAAAACACATGATTTACAACAGTGCCTTTTCGTGTGCATGCACAAACACACACATGCACACACCAAAGTCAATATGAAGTGGCAAATAAGATACACACAAAAGAGAGAAAAAACAATGCTACACAAGCCAAGGTGCTGTTGAGGTGATAATATGCTCTGCCGTTGTCTATTCGTCTTTGTCTGCACTGTATGTTTTCCCCTGAGCAGACAGTTGAGTGAAGGAAGAGTCAATAGCACACTAAGAGAAGACATGCGATAATAAGGGGCCAGGGCTGACCGAGGCCACACTGATCAATAGGCCTGATCAGAGAATAACGAGCCGATGGATACACCTCATCGGTCTGCACCTCACTGCCTCTCCTGATATTCCTCAGAAAACCTTGTTGAGTTGAGGTACAACTTGCGGTCTATAGAGGGCACTAGAGTTCAAGAGCTGCAACTGCGTCTGTCTCCTTGTGAGATTCATACTGTTATGTTATCAGCGTTTTTCCTGGCTCAGAATGAGCCTTTGGGGAGTGACTAGACATGACAGTAAGCACAATTGGACAGTGTAACATAAATGCAACAAGTCTGAGAGAAATCTATGCATTTTCCAAATATTTCAGACCATTTGATAAAGAGAAATATAAGTGCCTGTGTCAGTGAAACACCGGATAACAGAATGAAATGTTTTTTTACTCAATTCCTACCATTTTGGTGCTGGTAAATTCCCTTTGGCACTTGCTAAAACCTTAGTGAGGGAAGCCAAAAATTCCTCTATACAGAAAAACTTGGGCTAAGAGAACATATAGACAGAAGGTAACCTAAAAAAGAAACCTGAACACTTGAGTCCTACATGTAGGGGCCAGTGGCTTTGCTCCTGGCATAGTTTGAGTTTGCTTGTCCCCTTCCATAGGGTGCAAAGGGCCACTGAAGGGTTTGATTAAAATGGTGTAAATTATGTACTGTGGTCTCTACAGTCACCAGATCTCAACCCAACTGAACACCTATGGAGGATTTTGCATTGATGTTTCAGACAGTGGTCTGCACCATCATCATCAAAACACCAAATGAGGGAATGTCTTTTAGATGAATGGTGTTCCATCCATACAGTAGAGTTCCTGAGACTTGGGGAATAAATATCTTTGTATTAAATTCTTCAGTATAGGCAATCAAAATTCAGTGGCACTCTTTTTTTGTCCAAGTGATATCTCTTTATTGTGAACTATAAATGCACATAAAAGGTTTGTTGAATCAGTCTTCTCCAGTGTGTATGCCAATGTTTCAAATGTGATTTTGAATACTTGTTTAACTTCAAGAAGTTCTTGAGCTAGACTAACCTATCTGTTATTGATTTAGGGTACAGCCACAATCCACTAGGAAACAACAGGGAATGTGGGTTGGAAACAACTGTTCAGTTTACATGAGTTTTAAGTTCTTTTGTTCAGACATAAGATGAATATATAGATGTTGATTACCTTCTTGACAGTTTCGGCGAAAGCTCTCGCCTTCATCAGAAGCGTCTCACTGACAGTGTGTGACGTGTCAGCCATCACACACTGTCAGTGAGTTTGTTTCATTAAACAAACTGAACAAAATTGTTCAGTTTGTTTAATGAAAAATGGTGCCGTGGTGATTACCATGGTTCATAACAGAAAGAAGCATATTACAATATGTTACTCAAGCAAATCCTACATTCAGCCTTTAAATAAAGGTATTTGCAAATCACGTACCATCACTATGTCATATTATAATTAGTCAAACACTTGTAATGATATGATTTAAGAAATCAAATCAAGGATTGGAGTAGAATGAAGCTCACATGGCAAACGCCATTCAAGATGAAGATATCAGGCTCAAAGAGGGGTGCAGGCCTCTTATTATAAAGTGGAAGATACTACTATAAGTATACTCAGTCACAACTTGTTGCCTCCTTGTGGAGATGAGGGTAAATAAACTTCCGCTGCCGTTATTTTCTGAAATTGCCTGTAAAAATTTCAGGAAGGAGATAATGTGACTTGAGAAGAAATTAAGAGGAAGAAAAGGTCCGCCTTTCCGGGGAACTCAGTGAATTTGCAGAATCTGTGTAGGACCAAAGCACACTGTATAAACTTCCCTCAGATCGTACATTACTTCTAAAAAGTCTTTCCCTGCATTTCTGCGTTGTATGTGAAAACCCCAGGCCAACCTCTTTACATCATGTTCTCCTTTCCAGCTTCACTCTGACTATTCAGAAGTGAAAAGACTTATTAAGGAAGGGAACCAAAGAGAGACGAGCCTCTTATTCTGAGTCAATACACTCTGATGATGTGGTACCTGAAGGACACATATTGCGATGGGCTCCATACTGTCTATTTGCATTCGACACACAAAGGAGCATGAGTAGTAGATGAGTGGAGGGAGTCACAGGGGAAAAAAAGGTAACATTCGCTTCTTCCAATCTACCTCCATGCACAATTTTGTAGGAGTTCACAGCACGTCCTTGTTTTGTGCGCTATACAAAGGAGCGGGAGAGGAGTGTGCTGCGATGTTCAACACCTGCACACATGCATCGCCCGTCTCTCTCCACCACCAACATATCCCTCGCATTAAGGAACGGGAACAAGTAGGGCAGTAAGTTGCAGGAGTACTCCCACAGTGCAAACACTGAGTGTAATTAAGTGATGCTGAGAGATAGAAATAGGGAACAGAGGGAGGAGAGGAGGGCTGATGTGTCGCAGGAAAATAGAGGGAATAAAAAATGAGGCAGCTTCTATTTTCTCTGCGTTTCTTGTGTGTAAACTTTGTTTCTTGCTCCACCTTGCCGTGTAAATTACCGTGTGCTCCCCTATTCTTCAACCTAAGGCAGTCCTTCCTCTTCAGGTATTAAATTTTGTGACTCACTTTTCACATAAAGGTAATCCGAACAGTAACAACATGAATTCTGGTGTCATATAAAGAAATTCTAAACATCTGGAAGGAGGGTAACAAGAAAAGCACTCAGAGAGCGTAGTACTCCGTCAAGTTTGCTCAGTCGTTGCAGCATTTGCGACGGCTGAAATCTTGAAAAAAGTCGTGGCAGAAATCACGAAACCATAGAATGTGGCCAATTATTATAGATCTACCCACAAACAAAATTACCTTGTGCTGAGCAGCGTGTGTTATACATGTGTACAATTTAATCAGTTGTTCCTTGTATCATTTAAGGTAAGTCCGATAACTCGGCAACGGTCGATTTGTAGTAGAATTTCAAACATGTGATCATCAGCAGGCAGCTGATGGAGTGTTTACTTCTAATCATAGTTACAGTAACGCTGTGCTGCTATTTGTAGTAGGATGCTTCTTTTTATCGCTGTGCCGCTATCTTGCAATGATACAGAAACCTTTAACAAGTCCGAGGATCCAGACTATAAGCCGCATCACTATCAAATTCTAATCACTTGGTCCTTGTGTCATTTCTGACCTTCCCTGAAAATTTCATCCAAATCTGTTAGTCCGTTTTTCAGTAATGTTGCTAACAAACAGACAGACAAACGTTAACCATCACATAACACACGTCACCATTCCTTGGTGGAATAATTATGTTCCTAGTTAATTAAGCTACTGCCAGCTCCAGTAACTCCAAGGGTAAAAAAAAATTCACATGCACATTACTGAGCAAGCACATAAACTACCCAATGGAAGCCTCGAGATAATTACATCATCATCAAGTGATGGATGAGCTCAAAGGCTGATCCGACAGAGGTCGGCCACAGTGAGGATTTATCAATAAATGAACCTGTTGACCAGCTCTGACCTTACAACCACAAAGCTGTTTAGATCACTCTGCCAGCAGTGTGGTGGGTGTAATTAATGGACACAGCGAGGTGAGGAAGGATCAGGGCGGAGTTTCTAGGTTGCAGCTGAATCGTCGATGAGGGGTAGGGGATGTTGGATGACATAAAAGTGCCATTTGGTGATACAGGGTGTTAACTTGTGGGTCTTCCCAGAGGCCAGCCCCTGGCTTAGGTAGTGGGCTTGATGAATGACTGCGCCGGTGTGTGTGTGTGTGTGTGTGTGTGTGTGTGTGTGTGTGTGTGTGTGTGTGTGTGTGTGTGTGTGTGTGTGTGCCCCGTTAAACAAAGCTGATGCATCATTCTGTCACAGACACACACACACAGGCACGTGCACCCCTATGGACCCTCCCTTCTTGACTAATGTAATGCCGTCATTAATATCTTTAATTAGAAACAAACAGCAGCCGAATCCTGTACACCTGCTTGTTGCAATAAGACTCACACCACCACACACAGCAAGGAACATGAATCCACACAAACAGTGAATCGCAAGCTTTTCTACGCCTCACATTACAGAAATTGCGGTAGACATCACCTACTGTTGTTCAAAACTCGGTTGCCTGTAAGTGACAAGCTGCCATGGATTTCAGGCTATGAGCGCACAAATGATTGTTGATTATTCTTCCCATGTCAGCGTCAGCAGCTCCGGTGCTGCTGTGTGAACCCCGTGTGCACTGTGCAGCCAGAGGGGAAAACACAGACAAGCTCATATTTAATTCAAACACCCAGCGAGCATGATTCTGCCACAATCAAACCAGGGTGACAACAAGCTGATACTGAAACTAATGCTGATGCTTAATGGATGACAAAGCTGAGTCTGCCTTGTGGTAGTTTAGATCCCAACATTTTAGAATATGGGAGATTTTGAGTTTATAGCTATGTTGTGCTGACTGTGCAGCCCAAATCATTTTTAATTAATTTGAAAATGTGTAATATCTTCTCAGAAATTATTCAGTTATTGTAGGTTTAAACTGAAAGTGATGTTTACACATACAAAGCTTAAAGGTATGATTCGGCTCTACTTAAGTGTGAAATATGGTCACAATTTCTCCTTCTGTTCCTGAGTTTTGCTGTAGAATAACAGCCAGTAAAGTGTTCAGTTCATCTTTGTGTCCATGTAAACATTCGTGTCAAATTTGAAGAAAAAATCATGAAAATGGAATGGGTGGACAGGCGAAACTCAAAGCCTGCAGCTATGCCATTGCCCTCCAGATGCTGATCCATAAAATCATGGATGAATCTTGTGAAGCCAATATCCTTACACTTGATGAAACCAGTCTAAATAGGAGGAATGACTGCTGCTGCTTTTCCTTCAGAAACATTTATGGTTTCTCCAATTTGCAACAGCTTCACTCTATGCACTAATTCTATAGGTTGCAGTCATTATTACTCCACCAAGGAACGACAGAGTTATGTGATGATCAGCGTATGTTTGCCCGTCTGTGTGTCTGTCTGTTAGCAACACTACTCAAAAACGGACAAACAGATTTGGATGAAATTTTCAGGGAAGGTCAGAAATAACACAAGCACCAGCTGTTTAGATTTTGGCAGTGATGCGGCTTATAGTCTGGACCCACAGATTTGGTAAAGATTTCGAAGCATCCTACTACAAATCGCCTGCTGTGGACTTATCGGGACTTATCCATCGGAAATGATACAAGGAACAATTGATTAAACTGTGGGGGTGTTTCCGAGTCCCATCAATTATTATTCAGTATCTGTACATAACGTACACATGCATAACACATGCCTGTGCTCACCGCAAGGTCATTTTGCTTGTAGGTACATCTATATTAAACGGCCACATTCTATAGTGCCATGATTTCTGCCACAAAATTTTACAAGATTTCACCCGTCGGAAATGATACAATGATTGAGCAGCCTTGGTAGAGTACTGCGCTCTCAAGGTGCTTTTCTTGTTTCTTGAATGTGTGGCAGTTACATGTGCCATTTACATTAAATTTTAGTTAGTTTATGGACAAGATCCAGTCAAATTTGAAGAGAATCTGTGCCAACTTAGCTACATTTGTTACCACTTGACTGGCTATAGTTACCAACATCTGACAAACATTAGTTCAAACTCTAAAAATTATTTATTTATTTATTTTTTAAACAAAAGATTCAGCTATGACTATTTTTGCATTTTTGTTTTAGTGCCAGCAGATATCTGACATACTCAATTCAATTTCTTGCTGATCAAGCTGAAATTCACCACCATTCATCTTGTGGAAGAAACTCAACATTTTCAACAGTTAGATTTTTGTGTATTTTTGCAAGCTCAACAATGTTGTTTTCCACCAAGCAGTAACTCAACAAATACTAATTCCACTCTGTGTTGATCAGACCAAATTACAGTATCTCAGACAGGGTTTTAAGTACCTGCAGTACACTATAATCACACCATGCATACCCAGAGCAGCCTTAATATGTTAGAGCCTTTAATGCTGCACTCATCCTTTTGGATTAAAAGTTAATAACTACCTTAAAAATGATTTTACAGTATCGCTTATTCTGTAAGTCATCTGCAGCCTCAGCGGAGAAGTGAGCTGAGTTCCCCAGCTCAGCTCTTTCTCTTCCTCTTTCTTTTCCTTTCTTTCTCCGTCCTCTCCTGTTTCTCCCACTCTCACTCTATGCCTGTCTTCATGCAGACTTCCTAATCCTATTTCTCTCTCTGCCATTCTGCATCTTTCTCAAACTAAAGACACCATTCCCTAGAGACGTGGTTGTCCTTTGCTCCCAAGAATATTTCCCCTATACTCAAAATTTGTCCAATTTCCTCCTGTAATTGCTTCATGTTTTCTAATCTGACTTTAAAACCTTGCCTACTTGACATTAATATCAGCCTTGCTGCCCTCTGGGGATTAAATAAGGCGGGGAATATAGCAGAAAGACTTAAAGGATTCAGGAGCAGTTAGAATCAGGTAACTCGAATATTCAGTTTGTAACAGTTGCACCACTACATAATTAAGAAGCCTCTTGTTTGACAGCAAGTTCATTCTTTAATGTCACACTAACACTTTACTTCTAAATCATCAGCATGCTATTTTTTACCAATCTCTCCCAATAAAAATCAACCTTTTTACCTTGTATACAGTGTTTTTCATCTGGTGGGAGACATATAATAAGCGAAATAAGTATGACTGAACTTACTGCCTTGAAACTGCTGTATGTATACTGACAGTACCAGTACCACAGCTGTCATAGGTAGCCTTGTAGGGATTGAGATTTCTCTGGAATGGCCAACAAATGTAGGCGAAGCAACAAGTCTTCTGGGACAAAAAGTCAAATGGAAACTGTTTCACATTCAGAACAAATGGAAACACCTCCTAATGACGTGATGGGCTGGTTGCTGCTGATAGTGAGGGCAGGTACGTCTCCCAAGGGGCAGTGCTCCTGCAGACTGCATCAGGTTTTCCTCCAAAAGTTCTCAGTATTTTGCTGCATTCATTTTAACCTCTTCCTTTACAAGCCTTCCAGGGCCTGCCACCAAGAAGCACCCCCACATCATGATGCTGCCATCACCATGCTTTACAGTGGGGATGGTGTGTTCATATTGATGTGCAGTATTTGGTGTCAGCCAAACATAGTTTCTAGTTTGATGACCAAAAAGCTTAATTTTGGTCTTATCAGACCATAGATCCTTCTTTCAGTAGATGTCAGAGTGTCTCATGTGAGGTCTTTTTTTAATAGCGGCTTTCTCTTTACCACTCTCCCGTAAAGCTTTAATTACCAAAGAACAGGCAGCGGTTGTTATATCCACAGTCCTCCCGTCTCAACTGCTGAAGCTTGTAACTCCTTCAGAGGAGTCATAGGTGTCTTGGTGGCCTCCCTCACTGGTCTCTTTCTTGCACAGTCTTTCAGTTTTTGAGAATGACCTACTCTAGGTAGACTGACACATGTGACATACCCTGTCTAATTTTTAATGATGGATTAAACTAAACTCCAAAGGATATTCAATGACTTAGAATCGTGTATGCATCCCCTGACTTGTGTTTTTTAATAAATTTTTCACAGAGTTGCTTGAAGTATTCTTTTGTCTTCATGGTGCAGTTATAGCCAGGACTGTTGATTCACCAGTGACTGGACCTTCCAGATACAGTTGTCTTTATACTACAGTCACTTGAGACACATTCACTGCTCTCAGATGATCTCCATATAAATAATTGTGTCACTTCTAGCACCAACTGGTTGCACCTGTGTTGAATTAGGTGAATCACTTTACAAGAGGTGAATTACATTTTATATTTTTAATTAATTTACAATGCTTTGTAAAAATTGGTTTTGGTGTTGACATGAAAAATGTTTTTTTTATTATTATTTTCTTTTTTTGCAAATTCTTGCCAAAAGAACCAAATTAAAATGACCATGATTCAGTGTTGAAAAGCAATAAGCACTGTATTACATACATCTCGCAGATAAAAGAAGTAATGGTACCAAACTTTTGCTGTGGATGTGGATGCAATATGAATAGTATGCAAACAGATTTAGGGCAGATGTTTCATGTCTACTTAAACTATATTTCTACTTTGTTAAAACGTGATTATTTTTTTAGATTCGGGCATTTCCATCAGTTATAGTATGGCGCTTACCAAATAGTACTGACAGTTAGAAACATGATGAAAGCCCTACAGTAAAGTTAACCCAACTTACTTTTGAGGGTTGCAAAGTGAAGAAAAGATGAAAAAAGTCCCTGGCTTACTGCAAATACACATAGTTCACACACACACACAAACATTTCATATGAACTCAAAGAAGAAAGTAACACTTTGAAGGCTGTGAGAGCGAAAGCAGTCTCGGCAAAATGTTTCACTTTCATGTCAAAGGTGAAAGTTAAAAAAAGCAAAAGGATGGCAGAGGAGATCAGTGGTGTTTAGTGGGTAAATTTGGCAGGATGAAAATGAATATTTGATTTTTCTGCTCTCCCTGAGAACTGTGATAAATATTCAAGAGAGGAGGGCAAAGCCTGGAGAGCTCCCCTTCATGAGATGAGACACCAAGCATGCGGCTGTGAGCCAAGTCAAGCATGAAGCCACATGCATGCAAATAGCTCCGCATGTACACATGCAAACACACAGTGAGGCTAAAACGGAAGGACTGCACACGCATGTAAGGACTTTGAGTGATTTAACAAAAAGAAGCACATTCCTCATCTCTCTCTCTCACACACACACAAAACACAAAAACAGTCTCCAAATTGGTGATTTCCGCCTTATTTCCGCTCAAATAAACATAACTGCAATTGCATGCACGTTGACAACAACTCATGTATGAAAGCACACTAAAATGAATGCCTACACACAAACACACGTACGCAAATACACACAAATCCCAAAAGCTCCAAGAGGTGGCACATGTCAGGACTGAGAGAAAGCTCAGTTTATTTCCACCCCCATGTGAAAACAAACCATCCACATCGCTTCATTTGTGCTGCTGGAATGATCAAACCAAGCATTAGGGAGATGAGGGTGGGTGACATGTTTGAATGTTATTTTCCAGGCACAAGTACGTACACTGCATACAAAGGTTTTTGCTTTACTGAACTTTTACTCGTGCCCATCAACTGCTGATTTTACTTTGTGATTCTATTCAACAGCTTCAGCGGAGTTTGTCTCTCTCCTGAATGCTTATCTAAGAATTTGGGCATCCCCGGGAGAACCACTTACCGTAGCGGCCTCAGGGTCCTCAGCAGCCTCAGCACTCTCAGCATGCCCAGGATTTTGGTTCCCGAGTTGGAGATGAGAGACACCAGGATGTCAATAACGGAAATCGTGACCAACATCCCATCCAGAACGTTCCAGCTGCTCCTCAGGTAGGCCTTGTCACCAAAACACCAGCCCATAGCCACAATCTGGACAGAAAAGGGGACACAGAGCCAGAGATGAATCAGCATTTAGACACATGGCACCTTTAACACAAGAGGTCCACTGTGGGATGCTGCTACTGTCTTTCCTACAACCCACTGCTTCCAGCTGCCCATTTCCACCAATCTACTCTGCATCGCCCTGACTATACTTGACATGCTCATCTACACGCTGTTTGCGTCTTACTACCAGCTATACATGTAGTATATTTAATGTCTGAGCCTTACACCGTAACAGTAAACTTACGTATCAGTTTCAAGGGTCCCACCATATGAGCCATGTTCTGCTCAAGGTTTCTTCCCCTTAACAGCAAGTTTTTTCTTGCCAGTGTCGCCTTAGGGCTTGCTCTAGGGGTTCAGACATATGGGTTCTGTGAAGCATCTTAGACGGTCTGAATTGTAATTGGCGCTATATAAATACAATTGAATTAAACTGAACTGAGAGTTACTGGGGTGTTTTCTTTATTGCCGCTAGAGAAGTGAGCACAAAAATCCCTGCCTTGGAAAGAAGCTGCAAACCCTGAGATCTATATCTGCAACCTGATGGAAGCAGTGCGAAGAATGAGATGAGGCGGTGCCTGGGGTCCTGGGAAATTGGACGTGCTCTGCATGAGATGACTCTGCTGTTGAAGCGGGAGAGGTTGAGGGTGTGAAGGCCAATAACTTTAAAGGCGCCGAGTGGTAAGAGTTTGTTCCTGCTGGAGGCGGTTAACATGCTGAGGAAACCGGGAACAATGGAGGTGAATGGCTTGAAGTGTATTTTTGTAAAGCAGCAGCACAAGGCTGGGGGGGCAACAGAAAGTGCTTTGAGTTTGTAGACAGCAGAGAGACTTTATGTCAGCAATGTGTTGATCAGAGCTGATAACATCAAGGGTAGACTGCTGCTGCAACAATTACGTTTGGATATTATTTAAAAATCATTACTCATTCTAAATGTAAATGGGGAAAAAGTGATACAAGAATCAGTTATTCAATATCTGTTGTGGTCTAAGCGGGTGTTTGTTATTAGGCCATTTTTGAATTCATTATTAGACAGTGTTTGATGTCCCATATGCCTGGCTTATTGACTCTGTAGAGTGATTGTTTATTTGGCAGCGAAGATCGTAAAAACTGCAAGCAAACCAAACCTCATTTCTAATTCTATAGGTTCTGCTCATCATCTATTCTGCCCATAAAGCAGCTTGCATTTTAGAAAATAATAGGGATGGGCTGAGATATTTTAAAGTTTAAAGACTGTTTAAACTAATTGATGCTAATCAGTTCACAACAGAATCAGCTGTATATGTATAGTGTATAAGCAGAATCATCAAAGAGGCTGATCAGCTTATGATCAAAAACAAGTAATTAACAGTTCCACATTTTCATTTCATTGTTTCATATTACATGATCTTGACAAAGAAAAACTGCCATTCTTGCAATAGTACAAGTATAGCACCAGTCAAGGGGGTTTTCCTTCATATTTGGTATTTTCTATACTATAGAACAATACTGAAGACATAAAAACCATCAACTAACACAAATGGAGTTAAGTAGTACATTAAGAAGTGAACACAAAACAATTAAAAATATATTTTGGCGTGTCTTTGCATGCTTGCATACCTCAATTCATCAACACCTGATGGCTATTTAGCAGGGGAATTGCCTTCTTACGAAAACTATCGGTTGTGATGATGTCGCAGTGTTGGCTTAAAGCAAATACCCCTAATAAACTATTTTATAGTTTAGCCCCCAAAAAGCTCTGTAAAGTAAAGAGAGATGCTGATCCACCATCCCTTCAAGATATTAAGGCTGGCCAGTCTGGAAAGTTTCTTCAAAACCTTCAAACTATATGATGAAACTGGATCTCAGGAGGTCTGAACTTTTGAGTGGTTCTGAATTCAGGACCTTCAATGAAATTACAAATCCAAGAATGTGAATGTACACATTCAATATTTCCCACATTCATCACTTTACTTAACCAAGCAGCCCATACGTAGTAAAACAGGCCTTGTGAGTAATATATTATTGTTACGTATTTTCAGAAGTATGAAAGCAGCATTTTTTGGCTGTAATTGTGATTTAGACACATCTAACTATTTGTTAAGTCGTGAAGTGAAATGATTTTTAAATTAGGAGTTCCCCCTTTGGAAATGTGGTATGATTAAAAGAAGAAAAACCATAAGGGTTGCCTCAAAAATGTACGTTTTCCTTCTTGGACCTTTCTCTAATCTTTGCTTTGGATAAGGATAATTCAGACTCTATTAGTTACTTAATTAGTAATTTAAAGAAAAGCATCAACAAAAGCACTCTTTAATTAAAATGCGAAGAACTCAGACATCTGAGATGTGATAAAGTGAACCAACTGCACAATGAGCTTTTGTCAGATACTTAAAAGGTTCGTTTTTTGACAAACCCTTTCAGTTTAATTATTCCGCCAAGAAAGTTATGTAATGATCGGCATACGTTTGTCTGTGTGCAACATTACTCAAAAATGGAATAACGGATTGGGGTGAAATTTTCAGGGAAGGTCAGAAATGACACAAGGACCAAGTGATTAGATTTTGGCAGTGATGCAGCTTATAATCTGGATCCACGGATTTGTTAACAATTTCCGCATCATTGCGAGATAGCGGCACAGCGTCACTGTAACTATGACAACAAGTGAACGCTGCATCGGCTGCCTGCTGACGATCACATGCCTGTGATACTACTACAAATCCACCACTTTGGACTTATCAGGACTTATTTGTCAGAAATCACACGACTGAGCAACCTTGGTGGAGTACTGCGCTCTGCAAGTGCTTTTATGGTCTTTAACAATGTGATGTATTATTCATCTGGAAAGTTTCCAGTGAATACAGCTGTCCAAAAAAATTTACCTCTAGCGGAGTAAAAAGTATGAAGTTATCTTCAAAATATAGTGACATTAGGGATAAGGTAGCAGAAAATAGAAACATTCAAAGTAAATAAAGAGGAGTTAAGTAGAGCGCTGGAGTAAATGTAGGCCTACTTGTTCTGAACCTGTAATGGTGTGTTCTTATGTTGAGTTATTGTGACATCCTGTGTATCTACATAAAAGACATTAATCCACCTCTCCCATTATGTTACTTATTAAATATTGAACTAAACAGCTTTAACGTCCTCAAGTTTTGATTTAGTGTTTGCACTGCTCTTAAAAAGATTACTTGGGCATTAAATTATAGAACCAGGATCTGTGTGTGAGTGCAGGCACAATGTTTGTGAGCCACTGGGGCCAAAAATAGAGACAGAGGCTTTGAATGAGCGACACCTATGAACTTTCCTCCCCTCTGCCTCCGCTCGCTCCTACCCACGCCTGCATGGACCTCCATTCAAAGCCGGGCCATTTGAATACTGGCGAGACAATCCTCCTCTTAGCATTATGAAACAGCGTTCAGAGCGAGCACGTGTGTGTTCGCTGTCTCTTTCAGCCTCTCATTCTTTCATTCGTTTTCCCACTCTGTTTTCTTTTGTGCTTTTGTGCTTACAGTACATGCGGGTATCAGACAGACTATTTTCTCTAAAGCTTTGCGGCTGAGCGGTTTTTGGAGTCTGGTTCGGGTTTCTCCATGTTATGCAAAATTTGTTGCACTGCGAGTGAACGCTGAGGTGTCACATCTTGTTTGTTTCTAAGCTCAGGACAAATGAGAGGTCTCGAGGTGAGGCAACCAGTGTTTTTATGGCTGCTTACATTTCAAACCTGCCAGATATTTTGTGGCATAAGTGCTGAGCTCAGTGGGGTTCAAGGATGACGTCATGCAGGAAAGCACAACAAGATGTATGAATTGGAAATGATAACATTAAGCATCCCATCGCATAATGGTTAAAATGACCAACATCTTTCCCAAACTTTGCACTGAACCTCGAGGAAAGTTCAAATGTGACTCACAGAAAGTCCTTCACAACTAATGCTCATATGTGTCGGTGGAAATTCAGAGCATCTCACCTTTACAGTCATTTCAACCACGAAGATCGCCGTGAAGATGTAGTTGGACAACGTCAGGAAGATCCGCTCCTGCCGAACAAAAAGAGATCCGGTTTAGCTGAGGTAGCACTAAGGATTTAATATTCACATTTTTGTTATGAGCATGTTTTTGTTGAGTTTGTTGTTTGCCTCTTAATTGATCTAGAGTACAGCTGAATAATGTATGAGGAAGCTATTTTCCTCATATACTATCTGAAAACATCTTAGTACAAACAACCCTCCTGCACTCTCTAATGATGGCTAGCAGGGAATTATAAGGTTTACTCTTTATTAGCACTGCATGAAATATTTAAACAAGGCATCAAATTCAGTATTTTGGCTTAAATTATGTTTTTCTTTATACTGGTAATAGAAAAAAGTGCTCTAATAAAGTTAAGATAAGAGACAACACTTTATTGATCCCTGTGGGCAAAATTTAGGCAACATAAAAAGCTAAAAGAATATAATAAATAATTTGATAGAGAATAAAATAATACAAAGAATTCTGTTGAAAGAACTGCAGAAATCAACTAAAACCACGCTGAGAAAAAGCAGCATTATATCACCTTTGGAACACATTGTAAAATGCTTCCGTTGTGCTGAGAAACAACTGAAGGTTGCAATTGGCGTTTCTCCAATAAAACAAGCATGCTGCATCAGATCCTTTATTTTTCCTTCAGAGACAGTGATTTCAGAAAACAAGCAGCGTCACTTTGTTGTGTGAGCGTGCACACAATACAACACCACCAAATCCGGGCAGTTAGACCTCCATCTGTACAGTCACATTACTGCACTCCCCTGCTTCCCTGTTGCCTGACGCAGCGTGGCTCAGTGGTGTGTATGCATGCAGGAGAAGATGGGAGCCTATTTACTGAGCTAAACAAGGACTGAGGAGGGAAAACAAGCAGCCTGACAAGAATAAGATCCCTTCGCCGACTGCTTATTTACCCTACTTCCCCTCTGTCTGAGGAGACACGACCCCGTCCTGCCACTGACTGTCTGTGTGTGTGTGTGTGTGTGTGTGTGTGTGTGTGTGTGTGTGTGTGTGTGTGTGTGTGTGTGTGTGTGTGTGTGTGTGTGTGTGTGTGTGTGTGTGTGTGTGTGTGTGTGTGTGTGTGTGAGAGTGTGTGTGGGTGTAGGTGGCTGACTTTCCCACGGCCTCCGACTACCATCACACATGCTCTGAGGAGCAAAAAATCACAAACGCATAAACAGAGATGGCAGTCCTGCAGCGATTTTGGTGAAGTCTCTGGGAATGTCGGGCATGACATCACTGGGAATGCTGGGCTGAGAGGGGTTATAAATTCCAGTCTTGAGAGCAGCCATTCCTGTCTCTGTGTGTGAGCAAGGGTTCATTCATTATAAACCAGGGGTGTCAAACTCATTTTAGTTCAGGGGCCACATTCAGGCCAATTTGATCTCAAGTGTATACTGACTTATAAATAACGACAACTCCAAATATGCCCCTTTGTTTTACTGCCAAAAAGTACATTCTAGCGACAAAGTATTACAAAATGACAAAAGAACAATGAGCAGTACAGTATTGAATTTTATGATTAAAACAACTAGTCACAGTCTAGATGAGAGTTTGGACAAACAAAATGGAAACAAAATAAAAAAACAGATGCATAAAGTAGTTTGAATAAACAATGTTAATTGAATTAGTTTGCCAAAGTGGCTTCTCTAACAGTCAATATTTTTGTTTTTGTGTACAGTGGATGCTTTCCTTTATAGCTCGTGTACATTTTTGGCTGAAAGCCGAAAGAAACAGGTTGTTGGAGACAACAACAAACCACGGTTCCCTTAAAAGGGCTAAAACCCATTTCTCCTCTCTGGTGGTGCTGGTGTTGTTATTCCCAGTTCAATGCTGGGCATCTAGTTGACCTGACCACAACTCTGGGAACCACAAGCCATCAGCCTGGAGACTTTGTTTTCAGCTCGGCCTGGTTTGAAGTAACGCTGAACATAATCTCAAAGGCCAGCTATGATTTAAACCAAGAGGCACTTTGCATAGTTACATGCCAGTGAAAACAATACCCATCGCTAAACACTTCCAGTAGGTGATTCACACTGGCAGCTGTGGATGCCTGAGAGGTTTGGTGTCATTCTTGACTTTTAAAGAACTCAACCTCCTCGGTTGCACGATGCCAGTTATTTATACCAATGTATTGCTGTAGATAGAAATCTTACTTTACACAGCATTTAGTTGGTCAGTTACAAACCCTTCCTGTATTTCTGGGCAACAGAAAACATTTCTTGGAAAGTTTTCATCGTAGTCCTGTGCAGCGTCATCCCTCTAATGAGCAGATGACACAGATGCAGAGAATTTAAACTGATCGTACTGTATACAGCTGATGCTGATATAATAATATATAAAGCTTTAGACAGTGATGTAGTGTCCCTTAGCTCAATTACAGATAATAAATCATAATAGGTGGTATAATCATCCTCCATCATTTCCACTGTGTTACATGACGACAGTATCCAGGCAACCTCCAGCACCAAACCAAAACAGCAAAGGACTGCCAGCCAAATACAAAGCATGTGACATAACTTCCTTGACAATAAACTAATTATTCAGCCTGCATTCCACACTAAAATGTTTTGACTGAAACTCTTCATCTCGATGACAATGACTACATCTCTATTTAAAGAATGTTACATGCTTTTTGTCATGTTGGCAGGGGGGGTGATGTAAAGCAGGTGCTTCAAAAGAGTAGCAGCCGAGTGATAAATTATACATGTTTGGTTGTTATACACAGGCCAAAACAGAATCAGCGAGTGGAAATCGATTCACAATCGTCTTCATTAATTCAAAACAACCCACACAGGCAAACAAATAGCATCATGCAATGACCACCCGGGCAAATGAGATCTGGAGCAATAAGCATCACAGCTCAAAACTATAATGACTGCTCATTCTCTTGTTTCGGGCTGCTCGCTGCATCATACATTTCCATCTCATTTCAATAATGGCCTCTGGGTGCAGACTGGACACGGCAGGAAGCTGATAAAATATATGTGCATGTGAAAATACTGCTCTCTGATGTGAACGCTAGCGTGGATGCTGCGCAGGATTTTGTGTATTTAGATTTGTGTGTGCGCAGAGGTGAGAGAGGAGAAATCAATCCCTCTATATATGTGTGATCCCTCTGCCCTGATGAGATCTGGTGGCCTTTGGGGCGGCCTCCATTTGTTAAACATCTCCTTTCCTGGACATTAGCCACGTACGCCTGCCCACAGATAATTGAATCAATTACAACGGCGCTGTCTCCTCCGTGTTTCAGACACAAAACAGGCAGAACGGAGCGTTCCAGCGAGACCAAAACGCAATTAGGCCCATCCGTGGAACACCTCGCTCAGTGACAAAAAAAACACTCTCAAAACAGCGTTAATTATTGTGTTTATGCATGAAGCGGATGAGCTGTGTTCTGTTGCTATTACTGGGAGTTTCTTGAAGAGACAGATATGTGTGCATTTGTGTTGCTACGAGGCATCCAGCCAGTCCTCCTTTATTTGAAGGGATGGCGCCGTTAGCCAGGAGGTGATGGTGTTGATGATGCACTGCAGTAGATACTGGGGTAAAGCACACTTTACCCTAAGCTACTGGCTCACAGTCAAACAGGAGTGGTTCCCTGCTTACTCGATGTTCCACTCCGTTTCTCTGCAGAGAGTAAACTACAGTAGCAACTCTGTTTCGTGCTGGTGTGTGTGTGCGTTTGCTTGAACAGTCATCAAGGTTGGGCTCACTGACAGGTTCTTTCTTCCTTCTACTACCACTTCTATTTGGGCTTTTGTTGAGCTGGCACTGAGGAATCTCTGTGTCTAATAATACAACTGTCTTCCTCCATATCTTTCTATGTTTGTCACTAAAGATTATGAAGCCAACACCCTCAAGTTGTTTTTTTAAAAATATGCTTTTCATAGGCTCATAAAGAGTCAATAGCCACACAGGGTCTTTGTATTCTCAAACAAGTTGTGACACTCACAGCACTGCCGGGGTCGATGTGAGGCCTCTCCATGGCGATGGTGATGCAGTTGAGGAAGATGATGACCAGCACGACATGGTCGAACATCTTGTGGGTGATGATCTGGTTGCACAGGATCCGAAACCTGTCAATTTAAATAAACGAAAAATGCAGAGAATTCACACTTTAGTCAAAGTGGAAATGCGCTCAAAATACAGTATGCAGCTTCAACAACTACAACTGTGTGAGTTGGTGTGATGAAAGCAAGAACTTGTTGAGAAGAAGTCAATGCAGTTTTTAAAGCGCACAGTATATATCACCTATGATAAATTGCTATTTAAAGCTGAGTATATATTAAGTCTTGAGGTCTCTCTGGATGATAGAAGATAAAAGTAACAATGGTACAATAAACGAATAAGCCATCATTGCTAAAAATCCTGCACTGAAATTTTCACTTGAAGAGCCCATATTACACACATTTATAGGTCTCTAATTACATTTTTGGTGTCTACTAGAATCTGCCAATTTGCTTCAATGTAAAAACAAACAAAAAACCCCCACAAAAAACACTGTATCTATCTCATACAGTACATTGTGGCATCACTTCTTCGAACACCGCAGTTTCTCAAATACCCACTTGAGGCTGGCGCCACAAATTAGTCAATCTCCACAGACTCCCATGTTAAAATGATCAACTTTAAAGCAGAAATAAAACTATTTACAGCCTGGTACAAAAACAGTTTTGGTCCCTATAGCTGATTTCCAAGATCAGAATACTGTGAGAAGCGAATTCATATAAAAATCGCCTGTTTAAGTTGTATTACGGCTTATTAAGGGTGGACTGCTTTGAGTGACTGGTTGCTCTAAACAGAGCAGAAGAAGCTGGAAACAGATAAACAACCTTGGAAAGGAGGAAGAAACAAATAGCAAAACTTTGGACATCTACGAAAGAAAAATGGTGAGAAGTCTTCAACAACTGTTCCCAATTGAGCAAGTTGTAATTATTTGTTCATGTCAGCTGGTATTGGCCATGTTTCATGCTTTCTGGAGGGAAAGGCAACAAAAGACACAGAAACAGCCCGCTACATTAGAACTTTTTCAAAAAAGGGGGTTCTAATCACTGATTTTATGCATTTACCTTTTTTTATAAAGAACTTAAAACCCACCTCAAGCAAATATACAAGCTTTTTAGTGAGATTGAGGTATTTTTCCACCTATTTTTCTGTTACCATTAGCAATAAAACACATCATAATAACACATCTAATATTTTCACAATTTTATATGGACTATAGTTGCTTTAATGTAAGGTAAACAGTCATGTAAAAGTAATGCAGAAGTGGCATTTTACCACAGTTGGTGACGGTGGAGGTATTTTCAACAAATTTATATCCTTTTAGTTAGTTTAACTTGTAAAAGAAAATCCTTCTTCATAGCATCTTCACATGTTCTGTATGTAAAATGTTTTATGTAAAGCAGCCTATATATACACTACGGTTCAAAAATTTGGGGTCACTTACAAATGTCCTTATTTTTGAAAGAGAAGCTGATTTTTCAATGAAGATAACATGAAATTAATCAGAAATATATTCTAGACATTGTTAATGTGGTAAATGACTGTTCTAGCTGGAAACGGCAGATTTTTAATGGAATATCTACATAGAGGTACAGAGGAACATTTCCAGCAACCATCACTCCTGTGTTCTAATGCTACATTGTGTTTGTTAATCTTTTGAACGGTGGTGTATATTGGAGTCAGATTTTTCAAGTTTAAAATGACATGGAATGGAAATACTCCAGCCAACTCTAATCCCCATATCCAGCTCAGTCAACGCATGCTCTATAAAACCTGAAGTTATGTCACATACTGCACAAGGACACTGAAACACACTTTACAAGAAATGAATGATCTCATTCAATTTAAGAGCGCTTGTCTCACATACAGTAACTCTGTAATGAACCACTGTAGATTTAGGAGTCATTAATTATGCCGGACTTTCATTGCCCAACATGAAAAGGTTCCCAGGCTCTCAGCTCGCGACAACAGAGGGAAAAAAGAGGGAATGCTTGTTATATATGGCAGTGAAAGGGATTAAACTGTGCATCAAATCCGCTTTGATGGCCCGTATCAGTATAAGTGTGCAGCAGGGGACAATATTGTGAGGCTCAGATCTGGATTTCTGGCTTTATTTGGCAATACAGACATCACTGTGTCAACACTTCCTGAGTGTGCGGGCATGTGTGTGTGTCATCTGACTGTACTTTTTCATACAGTGCATTATGCAAACTGGGAGAGCTAATTCCTCTTTGAGATCTGCCCGCCAGAGCCTCGATGCTAAACAGTCCATGTGGTTTCCTCAAGTGGCTGAAGAGGGAGGCCAAAAGGCCTGTGGTTTCAGCTCCTCCACCGAGGTTTGAAGGGCCATTGTCTGGATGTGAACCTTAATGTCAAGGTCAAACAGCCCCCCTGACACTCACAAACATACTAAAACCTCAGAAAAAAGCCAGCTGTCACTGCATGCTCAAGCAAAAATACCCTGTCAGAGCCTGGATTAGAAAAGTTCACTGACATCTCAATGAACGAATGTTTCTGAAATGATTTTGACAAGTGTCTGAAGCTTTCCCCTGTGTTGATATTTACTGACCTTTAGAGTCTTCTAGCATCCAAACCTCAACTTCTTCTAAATGACAGCTGAGATAATTGACTTAAATACTGATCAAGCTTAGCTTTATGCCTTTTAATGTCTGTCCAAGCATCTGTCCTAAAATCTGTCATTTTTTCTTACTTTTTTCCAACATGTTTTTTAACATAGTCAACTCTTATTACAGTCTTTTTGCACTTCACCTTCCAGTAATCGCCTGTCACTTGAACAGTGTGGGCGGTAGTTTGGCATGTTAACTCAGACCTTGTGCTGAAGATGTTTGAGTCTTTATCAGCAGTGCTCAGGCACTACCTCGTTGTCTGGAATGGCAAGAGAACACAAAATGCACTCAAGCTAATTACTCAGTTGTTCTTCTAAACAGGCCACAGACATTAACTGCATCACTTCCGTTCAGCTGGATGATTGCTTTCCAAGAAAATGTTGACAGATGTCAAGGACAGCAATGTTTTCTTCAACCACCTGTCCAGGCACTTGTATTTCTTGGCAGTGGAAAGTAGCATCAAAGACACATTCCATTACTTTCCTTGTAATTTTAAAGCTATCTTTGCGCTGTACTTGGTCTACAGTGGTTGAGTGGATGAGTGGTCCTCGTCTATCGCAAGGGTTAGGCTCCAGAACCCCCTACAATAGGCAAATGTCTGTGAAGCGACCTTATATTTATTTTATTATTTATATATATTTTAAGAAGTTCCACCATTTCTGCGATGTAAGCATCTTCCTGTGGCGCGTGGGTTCAGTGCCAGATGCCTTAAAAGGCGCAGAACATTTGATCGACATTGTAGATATTGAAAAAAAAAATTTTTTTTAATAAAAATTTCACAAAAACACAACACCGCAGCAACACTATGCGCAGAGAACAAACGTCGATGTGAAATAGACAAGGCAAGATGCTGAATGTATGCTATACACGGGAGATGGAGGAGACTGATGCTGTGCTCGCTGAGCCAATTGGTGGCCAGCGCTTTATGCTACGCATTTTGTTTCAATTTAATATTCTTTTAATATGTTTTAGTTATTTTTTTTTATATTTTTTTAAAAGACAAATTAGGTATGAGTTCAGCCATTGCACGTGACGCTGCTCAGCCAATTAATTGAGCTCTGCATTGCAGCCTAAACATCGCGGCTGAGTTCAGAAAACAGGTGAGGGACAGAGGAGAGGAGGACGGACAAAAACATTAACAAGAAAAGCACTCAGAGAATGCAATGCTCTTGTAACCATGCACAGTGACACTCTATCGCTGGCTGGTTCAAACCCCTCGACTCTGCGTTGTGTTTTGTTTAATAAAGAAGTCGGAAGGCCGATCTCGTCTTCTGGACAGAACAGTCCACCAACTTACAGTAATATACACACTCTACAGGAAGGAGTTTACTTTTCACTGAAGCACAGGTGTTTAATAAACATGTTAAGTGCAGGTATATATTCCCTTCTTTCTTGAATCTGTTTGCTCACGCAAAATGAAACGCGATTAATATAGATTAAAAATGAACCACATTTAATCGGGATTAATTGAAATTAATCCACAACAACCCTGTGATTAATCTGATTAAACATTTTAATCATTTGACATATATATATATATATATATATACATATATATATATATATATATATATATATATATATATATATATATATATATATATATATATATATATATATATATATATATGTATATATATATATATATATATATGTATATATATATATATATATATATCCAGTGTTCAGTCTTACGGTGCATATGTCTAATCGCAGTGACTGTATCGCAGTACGCCCTGCATCGTCAGCCCACTCCTCTGCTCATTAAAAACTTCCCCTGCAGTAATCATCAGTAGCACCACTAACAACAGTGAGCACAAAAGGCAGGTTGAGGTGAACTCGGGTCCATGTGAAAGCCGCTGGACTCCGGCCCCCCACTGCGCTGCTGTCTCTTAATGTGATTGTGAGCACAGGCGGGCGCCTTGCGAAGGCTCAAGGCCGGAATGGGCGCCATGCAGAGCCTGTGTCCTCGGTGTCACTCTCGGCAACGGCTAGACCTCGCAACCCGCTGCGACTTAAAGCCAGCTAGAAGTCCAGTTTGAGCCAGGCTCCTTCAGTTTTCCTAATACTCTGACAATAACAGTCTACAGGGAGCTTTTCCTATTAACCTTTTCCAAATTATATAATACAACCAACAGAGAGGAGAACAATCCAGAACTTTTGAAAGGGCTCAGATTCATAAATGGACTATAGCTCATTAATAAAAAACCTGAGAAATTATTCCTACTGATGTAGATGTTGGGTGCCTTTGAAATATTTTACTTCTAAAGCTTAGGTGAAATTTAAATTTTTGTCAGATTTGTGAAATAAAACTAAATTTTAATACAGATTTTTCCGCGTCAAACTTAACTTCCCCATGACAGTGACTGATTGACATTTCTAAGCTGCTGTTGTGAGGAGACTAGTGTCAATTTCCCTGTTGCACTATGGAATAGAGCAATGCACATTTACTATGCATCTGTATATCTATGTACACTACCATTCAAAAGTTTGTAAAATATTTTGCTCAGTTACATAAAAGCTAAATGTTTTAGGAGTGCATATTTCTACAAGGCAGGTGAACAATACAGATCCATCCCTAATGCATGACGACTGTTTTTCTCTGGAGGAACATGAGGCAGGTGCTTGTGCACTGATTGGCGCCTGTCATACAGGCTTCAAATCCCGGTGGGCAGCAGCCACATCGGTGTGTCAGCGGACCGTCAGAAAGTTTTCATCAGTCCTGTCTGTCTCTTTACCAGCCTTCTCTGTGCGGCTGTCATTCAGGGTGCAAGATACGATCAACTTTATTGATCCTTCACAGAGGAAATCACAATGAGAGCATGAGAACATCCTACTGTTTACATGTGAACAACCCAAACAAACCGGCCTGACCTCTCAAACTACTGTCAAGGCTCGGCAATGGCTAATATCATTGGGCCCATTCCTTGCTGGTAGACTTCCTGCATTAACTTTAGAGCCCGCTGACACTAATACTGTCAAATCATACTAATAATTGCTGCAAAATTCATGTACAGTCACATTGCACCATTGAACTGTTTTAGCACTTAATGTACTTGATTTGTGGCTAATACAATATTTTACTTTATTCTTATCTCAGCATATTCAGTTGTACATTTTTAAAATTAATGTTATTTATTCTATTTTAACTACTACATGGCTGCTACTATAATTGTACAGTTGTTGCTATAGTTCTGTGTCCAACTGCTCTACGGGGCTTGAATTGCCCCTAGGGGACAAATGAAGTTTGTTTTAATTGACGATATCAATCAGAACCAGAGGCTGCACAGTGGCTTGATGGTTAGCACTTTCGCCTTGCAGTTAGAAGGTCCCTGGTTTGCATCCTGGCATTCCCAGTTTCTGCATTTAGTTTGCATGTTCTTCCTGTGCATGTATGAGTTTTCTCCAGGTTCTCCAGCTTCCTCCTACAGTCCAAAAACATGCTCAGGTTAATTTGTAACTCTAAATTGTCCATAGGTGTGAATGTGAGTGTGATTGTTTGTCTCTATATGTAGTCCTGTGATAGACTGGTGACCTGTCCAGGTGTCCCCTGCCTTCACCTTAAGTCAGCTGGGATAGACTCCAGCCCCCCTGTGACCCTAATGTATAGATAATGGATGGATGGATGGAATCAGAACCAGAAATTCCATGCTCCCTCAGAATGCTAATGTACAGTCTCTATAACGCCTGGAAATACATAAAACCCTTCTACCAAATTTGTCATTTCATAAATTTGTAAAAGTAAAAAAAAAACAAAAAAACCTTAGACTTCTTACACAAACATGACTATTAATTTCACTAAGTCTTTTACTGTCTCTGGTGCTGCCAACTGTTACTCTCTACTGTATCCTTCACGTTTGAGCATCTTCTGAGTGGAAATATAAATGCCGTGACACTGGTGTTGGCTAACATTAAGGTCCCACTGGGAGGGATGTTTTTTTGATGTTTAATTAGCATGTTGTGTTGCCGTGGCGGCAGGCCGAGGCCAGCATGTTGCTCGGTGTCGCCTTCACTGCCACATCCTCTAAACAGACAGCAGAGACACGCAGATCAAAGCCCCAGAAGGGGAGGCGGAGTGAAGGGGGAGGGAGGGAGGGAAGGAAGGATGGAGGGAGGCGAAGGATTCAGCACGTGGCTGAGATAACACTCAGTGGGAGAAACCCCCCCTCCTCCCTCTGCTCCTGCTTACTCACCCCTGACATAGCAGAAATGTGCAGATAAAAGAGACTTCCGAAGTGATGTGGGAGGGAATAGGAGCTGATATATAAAGGGAAAAAAAAGTGCTGCGCTCACAATGCGGCAAAAAAAAAACCAAACAAAAAAACACACTTTGCTGTTACAGTCAGCATTATGGAATGTCAGTCAAATGCAACGGTAAGAATCCTCTTGTCAAGAAGCGGGCTCAGTGTTTTTCTGTGCGCTGACAACTGCCACAGGAGGAAGACATTTATAAACATTTTCCTTTCAAAACAACACATTTTGGGAGAGCTGTGTACCCACAATGAATATGTAAAAATCCATCCATCCATTATCTATACACCATTTAATCCTCATTAGGGTCATGGGGGGCTGGAGTCTATCCCAGTTGATTTAGGGCGAAGGCAGGGGACGCCCTGGACAGATAACCAGTCTATCACAGCGCTATACAGACTGACAAACAAGCACACTCACATTCACACCTACAGACAATTTAGAATCATCAATTAACCTCAGCATGTTTTTGGACTGTTTGAGGTGTAGTATAATATTTCTGGTTACAATATACTAAAAGTAGAATATCATATAATTATGGCAAATGCCATTAAACTGAAGAATAGAGTTAAGATGTGTATGAACTACATAGTAATGAAGGTTCTAACAATCACTGATGCTTTGATGACATTGTGTGTGTCTGTGGAAGATCATAAAGTAGAACATGTATTTATGGTGCAAAGACATATCACATCTTTTTTTAGAAAATGATACAACATAATGGTGTGAATTTCAGGCAATATAACTTTTAAAAGAGGTGTTTCAGAAACACAGCAGTACATAAAAGTATAATATGCATGACATCTGTCTCAAAATAATAGGGGTAAAATGTGAAGCAAAGTTTGAACATGTCTGGACATTTTCTCTGTAAAATATGACCTAATGATAACCTAATGTGTGTGTCCTCTGTAGGGTATGACCTAATGGTGAAATATAACTTGATGACAAGATCTGACCAATAGATTTAGAAAGGTATAATGGTATCAAAACTCTCTCTAAAAATATGCCCTATAGTGTGTCGACAATAAATCCTGCTGCCCTCGAATGCTGACTTCTCCTGGTGATTTTTTGAAAATCTTTTAAGAAGCTTTTTAGACATTTGAACACAGTCAAGTCTTAGAGTCTGGCCCATGATTTGGGACTCAGTTTCCACTTCAGAGGAAGCTGGAGTAGCTGGAGAAAACCCACATTGCACAGCAGAACATGCAAACTCCAGACGGTAAGATTCTGTGAAGGTGGGGATGCGAACCGAGGATTTTCTAGCTGTGAGGCAACGGTGCTAACAACCGAGTCACCGTGCAGCCCAATATGTAAAAATATTATCGAAAAAAAGCTCCACGGCGCAAAGAGGGCGAGGTGTGGAGAAAATCAGAGGTGTAAATATTACCGTGAGTCTGGGGGGAAGAGGTAGAGCGACCAGCTATCTCTCTGTCGACACCAGTCTGGCTGTTTTTTCCCCAGCCAACGGGACAGCCTGGCAACGCGACCCTACAAAGAGCAAAAAAAACACCTATCAGTTATATGAACAAAATTCTTTGCATGTTGTAAACCACAGTTACGTTCCACAGATAGAATTTTTTTGAAATTAGTTTTTATGAAACTGTTTGGCTCATATATATTAATTCACAAGTATGGCTTTATTAACATACACTACATGCAGTACATACATATACATTCTAGATATTGCTAATGTGGTAAATGACTATTCTAGCTGGAAACGGCTGATTTTTAAGGGAATATCTTAGGGCTGGACCGGAATATCTGAATATTCGGTCCCGACGGTGATATCCGGACATCAATTTTGAGATCCGACTATTCGCGATAGGAGCGGACCGAATATTCAGATATTCGTCATTAATAGGGCCTGAATATCCAGAGCCCAGAAAGTGCTATTCGGGCCAGCCCTAGAATATCTACATCGGGGTACAGAGGAACATTCCCAGCAACCGTCACTCCTGTGTTCTAAGGACACGATGCCAGATTGTGTTAGCTAATGGTGTTGAAAGGCTAATTGATGATTAGAAACCCCTTGAGCAATTGTGTTAGCACATGAATAAATGTGTGAGTTTTCATGGAAAACATGAGATTTTCTAGGTGACCCCAAACTTTTGAATGGTAGTGCAGGTACCTATAAACAAATACAAGAATTACATTTTATTACTATTATTCAAATGCCCTTAACCCCAACCTGCCCAGTTTTAAAGGTCTTTTTCTTTGAAAACAGGTACAAATACGCCATTTATCTTAGTCAGAAACTGTAAAAATAGAAAGAACTATCAAATTAACAGCTTTTCAACAGTCTTTGAGTGCATAATGCTTGACATGTTGTTCCATCACGAAAACTAATCCAATCTCAGTGTACCATTGTGACATTCCATTGGAATCCCTTTATTCCTAATTTTTTTAATCAAAATTTTGCATAAACAAACTATTTCCGCTGGAAAGAACAAAAATTACAACAATCTTTTATTGTGCTTCACTGCTGAAGGATCCATCTGGCCTTTGTTTGACATTGTTGTGAATCTGAAATCTAAACTCTAGAAGCTATTTTCTTGTCTTTACTATGCTGGGAATGCAATATTCGTAAAGATAGAAGTACAAGAACAAGCCCACGTGCACACACACTGACCAGGTTGACCTCCTCCTCTGCAGTCTCGTCTTCAGTGTTCTCCTCCAGTGAGATGTGTGTGGGGCCCAGCACTGACGAGGATCCCTTCCCATCGCAGTCACTGTGCTCTGGGGGCCGTAAGTGGCCCAGGGAGGGAGGTCTGGAGCTGTGCATGCTGGCTGAGCGGTGCAGGTAGGGCACCTATATGGGGGGGGGACTATTTTTATTTACAGGTTTATGTTATAAAAATGCATGTTTGCTTGTGATAGCTGATTTTGAGTCAGAATGTGATCAGGGCTAACATGACCCGGTTCACTTATTTGGAATTCTATACCAGATTTACTAGATCATCCAAACTATCTAACATCACTTAACTCTTATTTTAATAGTATGTTAGTCGAAAAGGTTATAATAGTTCTATTCTTCAGTGGTGCATTTGTTCTGTGTTGGATGCCGTGTGAGTTCATTCTGTGGTGTTCCGCTTGGAGCTATCACGAGGGACAACACTGCTCTTAGCGCATTAAAATTAAACCTCTGTTTTAAGCTTAGCACTGTATGTTACGACTGCTAAGTGTGAAGGACCTTGAAACTGTGGAGGTTTTTTATTTGAACAGTTTCCACTCCCATGGTGCTTCCAGTCAGGTATCATACTTCTCATAAACCCTAACACTTATAATTAATGCTGGAGGTCTACCTGCAGCAGAGCATCAGGAGGCAAATCCATTGAGCTCCGAGTCTCCACTGACTCCATCCTCCTGTGTCGAGGTCCTCTCTGCGACTGGGACATGGAGTCTGTCCTGGCTAAGGATGCGTCATCTTCCTCCATCAGCCCATCTCCACCTTCTCCTCCACCTTCCCCGTCGTCTGAGCTGGAGCCACCTTCCCCAGAGAGGAGCGACCGCCGCTCCCCGGACTGTCGCTTCTGGCGTTTGTGCGACGGGACGCGACCCAGGCTGTTCCAGCTGGATCTACGACTGGTCCAGCCGCTCCCAGAGTTCCACGGGGCGTAGGGGGAAGAACTCCGGGCACTGGTCTGGAGATGTAAGGTGGCAAGAGGAGAACGTATTAATTAAAATCCAGTGGAGAGAAAATAAATTGAGAGAAGAACTGCATGATAGAAGAGTTGATTTTGTGCCTCAGCCTTTTGGTTGCGTCGAATAACTCAGCGTGTGTGTGAGCTGAATTCGACTGAGATTCACGCTGACAGAAAGACAGGAACAGATGTAGAGATCTGGACTTATTGTCTCTGGCCTTCATGCTGATCATCAGTTTGTCAAATAAAGAGTGGCAGTGGCAGCAGTAAGGCGAGTGTCGGACTGGCACACCCCATTAATCTTCATCAATCATAATGACCTCCACACATCAGCTGGACACATACAATAAATTCAGACAGACACTCTGGTGAAAGTCAAGTGGCAGTGGGGGTAATTCCACTTATCCACTTACATGTGTAGCGTAATGCTGGTTTTGGAACAGGGCTTGTTCTGGAACAGGGCTGCAGGTGAGACTAATATTAAAGACACTAACCGGTGATTTGTCATAGCAGGCTGGATCTATGGAGACGTTGCTGCCTCGACGAGACTCATAGCCCAGGATGGGGTCACCTCCCACGGGTAACTTGGGTACAGGCATGGGGGTGGCAGCAGTGTGGGTAATTAACGGTGGAGTCAGGCTCGTTTTCAGGTCCACATGACCATTTACAGGCACGACTAGAGAAGGAAAGAGCAAAGAATAAAAAAATGTAGGTAGGTTAGGGGAGGGTAACAGCAAAGGCAATCAGCATTGGGAGATAATGCGAAAAACAAGACAGGAAAGTGACAGAGGTGAGATACAGAAGTGACAGAACAAAAAAAAAGTGAATGAAGGGTGAACGAAAGTGATAAATTGACAAGAAATCTGAGAAACAGCATTAGGAAGTAGTGCTTTAGAAGAAATGTGATGGAGGTACACCCTCAGTAACATGCTACTTAAAAATGGATGCCTCATACTGTTATTGAGCACCATGAATATTTCAGCAAGGCATTAATCTTATGGGATGCGTGGGAGAGAATATTATGTTTGGCAGCAACACAAATACATGACATGCGGAGGGGAATGCAACTTTAATAATGCTAATTCCTCCGTCTTCCAGCCCTTATCCGAGCCCTACAAGATGTATATTAGGCTCTTCCAGCTATGTAAGCAGTTTTATACAGAGCATCTGAACGGGCTGAAGGGGAGATGATACAGTTCATCTGGGAGTTGTACTCTATACAGTAGTGTTTCCGGTGGGCTTTTCAGTCCGCGCCAACAGTAATTAGAAGGGATGGGAACTGGCATATGAGGAATTATGGATGAGGCTGCTGTACTGGTTTGAAGCTGAGCAGGGAGATGGTGAACCACGTGCCCACTGAGTGTGGTCGCAAACCGAGAGGGAAAAGACTAGAGACCACAGACGTAGAACAGGTTGGGGAATGTTTTCTCAGGGCTTGTTTTGAATGCCTTTGGCCTAACTTGGTGCACTATGACAAACATTTACATACATTTTTTTTTTAAGAAATGCGACACAGCACGCAATCTAGAGGGATCTAACAAAGATTAGGGAGGCAAAATGCCAGCAGTTAACTGCAATAACACAGATGGTACAATTTTGCAAAATGCCTGTAATCACTGAGGGTTGAGTTTAATCCTCCCTGTAGGATCAGTGTGTGTTGCCTGTATACATAGTGTATGTACAGCACGTGCCTCACCTGCAGAGGCTGATAAGTCCTTCTTGCTGCCGTTAACATCCTCCATGCTTCGTGCGCAGGAATCAATCTCCGAACCTGTTTTAGAAGCGTCACCCTTGACACATGAAACACACACACAAAGTGTTAGAGAAAAACACCTGTGAAAATATGCGGTTCTGAGCAGAGCTAAGAGAAAGCAGGTGGGATGAAGCTGCCTCTAAACACAGATCCCTGCTCAGCTATATCTACCTTCACATCAACTCTGATTCAGATCTGACCGTGGATCAGTCACTAGAGGCAACCTCTCTCTCTCTCTTAGCGGCTGGTGAAGGTGTGGTCTCCCTGATCCCATATTCAGGTGCTCATTGGAGAGGAGGTGAGAAAGATCGACTAAAATTTTGCCATGCAGGGACAAGTGTTCACAGAAAAACCACACTGAAACGCAGAGAGTAAAATGCATCTTGGAACTTTTCAGGGAGAACCTGAGTTTACAATTCTTTTCACTTGCTGTGAACAGCTACAGCAGAGCTTCAGTGTGGTTGCTAGGTGTACATTTTCACACTCACACACAAACACATGCCGAATGTATTCCACTGTAGCATATGGCAATATGGTAAAATCAGCAACCCAGTTTGACTCTTGTCAGAACAGCAGAGCAGTTTCTGCTTTGTTTTGTTCTCTATTGTTGCTCTAGCCTGTGATGTGAAAATGAGTGTATCGCACATTTACATATCTTTCTACTTACCATCTTTCACAGACTTTTCACAAGCTCCTAATTACTCTCTTCTAGCCTCTGCTTCATGCTGTTTTCTACTTATATACCCACTGCAGTGAACCTAGAGTTGCTGCTTGTATTTGTTGCACTACGGCGGAGCCTGCAGACTCCACTAATATGTGCGACGGTGCCAGGTGGATGCTGGATTAATAGAATGCCGACCCAGTGAGTCAGACCTCTGTGGTAGCAAAGTGAATAAACTGTGTGCAGAAAAGCCTCAGGACCTAATCACCATGCACCTCCTTTTGAATGCACAAATTACTTTCTTGATACTTCCCGTGAGTATTAGCGAAGACAAAGTGGGTATGGATATATTGCATATTGTATTTGTTTACTGCAGGCGTGTTGTGTATGCTATCTTTGAGACACAAATTTGCATTTCCCCCCTGCAGTTAAAGCCACTGTTTGTGTGCCTTAGACTGATTTCTACCAACCTGTGAAGTATGGGACAATTATGTAAGGAGAGTTGGAAGCTACTGAACAGGCAAGCCAATCAACATAAGGGCTACGTGGAGTTTTTCACGGTTGCTAATCACATTCCTGCATCTACTTATGTATCACAGTGCCTCGCTTTGGTTTAACAGTCTTGGCTCAGAGCAGGAAACATGAAGCACCTGGAGGTACCTTGTAGTCATGGATCAGAAATCTCGAAGTTGTCATAGATTAGTAGCAATAGTTTTACATTTCATCACCTTCTTACATAATATGGTGTCACTCAAACGTCCATTCCAGGACCATGTTTAGTTTTCCTGTAAGTGCTTCCCTTGAGGCACATTGTTCGTAGACATGGCATCAAAAAAAATAAATAAATAAATAAAAAAATCTGTATTTTGTTCATAAGTAGAATTGAACACCATACCATAATTACTTTTAAGGCTCCTTGTAATATTTCTGACTTCCTAGTAGCCAATTCTGTCACCCAAAAATGATGTTCATAAACAACTAAACTACATTTTTGTCTGATATCTGACGTAGTAGCAAAGGCTTACAATGAAACAACCACAAGTCTGGAGAAGGAAGTGATAAGGAGGGGATGGCTGGCTAAGTGAGCAAAACGAATTTCATTTAGAGTAACAAGGTTTGTCCTGTATTATTCTTGGACCTAAGTTTTGCTTTTACTCATTGCTGTCTGGTTAGCTTCAGGCACCAAAAACTAAGTTGTTAGATTTAGGAAAATATCATGTTTAGGCTGACAATTTCACTGTACCATTTGTTATAGGATTGGCTAAATAGAGGCACTACTTGGTTAGGTTTAGGAGAATAACAGTTTGGGGTAAAATCCAACCCTTTAACAACATGTGGTGTCAGGGTGATGGGTCCCAAACCATCTGTTATATGGTTGGTTGGCCCAAAACTCCTGAGTCCTGTCTTAAAACCTGAGAGGAAAAGCATTTGCATACAATTCTACTTTGTAATGTTACCACCTCCTATAAGTTTTCTGTTTTGTTGTACATGTTTGGATATTTTTGAGCTGTGCCATCTCTGGATGTGCTGTTTGGGGGACTTCTACTCTGGAACACAATGATTGAACAGCACTGCAACTGAATGGTGTCCAGAACAAAAACCGACATCCTTGCATAAATCAGAAGAGGACATTAAGAGGAGGAGGAACGAAGCAACGAAGAGGGACAAAGGTTTTGTCTCACTTCTATCCTTACTGACAACGTGAGATTAATAGATACAGTTGGACAAGCAAGTGGCCCTGCTGAAGCATTCGGATTTTGAAAACTGTACCGGAAATGTTGTAGGACTATTTCTCCTTTCGCTATGCTCTAGAAATGTTTAGGCATAAAATACAGACAGATATTCACATATCCACCAACACAGAGACATACTGCTAACCAAACACACAGCCAACACCCACAACAATTTATCACCAGACATAAATTAAACAAAATACCAAAAAAAAAATCAGTTTTAATCACTGCAAGAGTTCCTTTCCCACAGGGTTCAATCCACCTACATGCAATCAATCAGAAAGGACAGCAGTGATAGGACAAAGCCAGTGGAGCATCAGCACTGAGAATGGTGGCTGCTCAGCCTTATCTCCGCTCTGTCTCTGTCTATAGCAGGTAAGAAGGTGAGGCTGTGCTTTTGGTCTTGGTTTTATTTCCTGTTGAAAGGTGGTCAGCTCAGTTAGAAGTTGTGTCTGCAGAATCTGGTCGCTGTAAAGGTCAGTATGACAGAGAGTGTGTGTGTATGTGTGTGTGCACTCAGAAAAATGAAAGCTAGGTCAGTGGTTTTGTTGTGAGGGCCTTGTGGTAAATGCATAAATACCAGACTTGGCAGGGTCAAGTGAAAAGCGATGGAACAACCTGACCCTCACCTCTGCTGTCTGAGCGACGCGGACTAAAAAAAGATGGCTTAAAGGAATTGCCTCAGGTTTTGAAAAATGACGGTTTCACCAGCTTACCTGCTGAGAACAAGGGAACACATCATCATCTATGATTGCACTAGATACATGCTCTGGTTCTTAATGTTACGTGTAAGGGATGTGTTAAACAGGGACAATGTGAAGATCCGAAATGCATGTGGAATTTTAAAGGGGCATATTTGCATTTAAAATCAATGAAAACAGAACAACTAGGTATGGGTTTTGCACTGATCCTGGGGCATTAATCTTGTGTTCATTCATTCTTCATTACAAAGACCAAAGCAAATAGGAGGCCTAGCGTTCCTGTGGCCTGTACTACAAAACAAGTTCAACATACCAAGGATATCTTGTCATTATCTGGCTTTACTGAACCTAACAACCACAATCACACTAAATGGACATGTGAAGCTGTTATCAATTCAATAATTTGACCCAAGATTTTGGAATCTAGCTATAAGCGCATTCACATAAAAGGTAATGTGTTGGTACCAGATGAGATATCACAAACATGGACAGAGCTACAGCTGCATTCTCAAACAAAGTATTAGAATCAAAAACTATAATACAGGCTAAAAGCAACACTGGTTTTGGAAACTACTTGCAGTCAACATGGAAGCATAAAGCGAAGAAGACTGGGGTTCTCTTTGTTGAGAATCTCTATATACTTGTCAAAGAAGGAAAAGGGTTTAGACACTAACAACTCTTGCCCTCTTCACTTTTCACAAGAAGAAAATGGATTGGTCAGTAAGACGTGGCTTTACACATGTTGATCTGTTATCTCCAACATAATCTGCTACCAAGACAGTTAGCTGTGAAGGATAAGTTGCTATGGTGAGGTATCCCGGTAAGAAATGAACCACTATTGTAGCCCTTAAAATCCAGAGTGAAGCCTGACACTGCCTCACTAACCACAAATCCTGCTTTGTAGTACAGGCCACTGATTAATTCTTATGGAATACTCTCTGTGAGCTTCAGTTTATCTTTTTAAATAGAAAGCAAAATGAAAAATTCACGAGGTGCCATCCACCTCGTATATAAGGAGGAATAGAGAGAGGATCTGGAAACTCACGAAAAACTTTTAAACTAATCATTATCCTGCTTCGTAGTACAGACCACTGATTAATTCTGATGGAATACTTTCTTTTTCACTGAACACACCTTAAAGAGTTTATATACTGTCTAGAATTTGCACAATTACAATGCTTTTCTGCATCACTGTATAGCAGATAAACTAAAGGTATTACTTTATACTGTTCTCTAATAACCTAAAAGGTAAACCTGATTACATCAACACAATTCTTGCCTTTATTGAGTTCAATATTCCTTTAAGGAAATACTAACTTTAGGTCATTCCAGAATTGAAGGACATTTGGGCTTTAAAATTTTGGAAAAATTAACCTTCTCTTTTACAATTTTCTGCTACATATTCATCAATAATAGGTAGTAAACCATCAAAAACTTGATTGGATCAGCTTACATATCAGTTTAATTTGTTGTTTGCGAACCCTACTCTAACCACACTAATGAGGTTGCTAATCCATGCTGATATTAGCTTGTTCTCAAGAGTAGAAGTTAGCTATTCAGCTTGCTGTTACTGGTGACCAGGAGGACAAACTCACTGATGTAAAACAGTAAGAAAAAGTCAAAGGAATTTGTCTTATCCTGATAATATGCATAGCAGGGTTGCATGATGGTAAAGTGAGATATTCAATCAAGGCTGACAATGCTATGAAAAGTAAAAGAGAGGACACTGCTTTGTTCTACCCATCCTTCTGAAAACTGTTTGATGATGTTAATACCAGCGTTTAATGTGATTCACCGTTTTCTTCTTCTTCTACCAGCTAAAAAGGTTATGCTGACAGGGTTTTGTGCATGTTGTGGGAGACATGTTCCATGCATAATAATTATTATTTCAAATATTATGTTGATTAAAAAATATGCTCCCACAATTGCAAGAGACATCAATGAAGAAAATAATACCCCCCAAAAAAGAAGGTTTAGGTTTCATTTTAACTGTTTTATTTGAGATTCAATTTGGTCATCAGGGGGGTGAGACAAGAGAAAAATAACATTTTAGGGGGAACTCCAGACTTATTTTGTATTTGTAATAGTATTTTCAAACATTCTTTTCTTCTAGTTTTGTTTTTTTTTTTAGATTTGGTCTCAGGACAAGTACATTTACACAACAACTGCATGTTTTAGTGTTCTGTACATGGATTATTTGAAATTTGATGGGTGGGACATAAAATGTCCTCCAATTCAGGAATGACCCATATACCTCTAGTTTACATAATAAAAAACTGTTTAGTAACTGCTTTGACAAATCTGACATCAGCAGACAGGGTGATCTGGTGTACTCTTGTCTTCTATATTTCAGTCTCATCTGTGTGCAGTAGCAGTTTAACCTTTGATATATCTACAGGTGCCGCTATCAGGTCAACACAGACTGACACGTTTTAACTGCACAGTTCTGACTCACCATGTCAAAAGACCAAGCTGACCTAAAATCTGCCCAGCCCTAATCCTCTGATTGTCACAGTGCAATTTCAGAAACCCACAGTCAACCGGCTGCTGAGATGAGGAGCAGAAGTCGATAAAACTACATCAGATTGCGAGGGAGAGATTCATCCAGCACAGAGCTGATTTTGATCTGCCAAATTTCCTCCTCTTTCTCTCCGTTGCTGCTCTCGCTCACATTGTTTTTCCTCTTTGTCCTGTCTTTCTGCATCATCTTTTTCTCAGTGTCTTTTGTTCCTCTCTCTTTTTCCCCCTCCATTCCCTCTCTAATATGTACATCTCCCTCACAGGCAGATATTAATTCGTAATTCGGCTGTCAAACCCTCTGAGAAAAGATAGAGCTAGAATATATTAAAAAATCTTCAGTCTTCAACTGCGGTTTGAAAAAGAATAGACTTGGAAGCTTGGTGTTGATGATACAGTTGGTTTGAGGTAGATGTTCTCGCCAAGCATTAGACAATGGAGGCTTCACTGGGGAAAGGGAAGGTGGAGGTAATAGCTCTAAACTAAGGACGAAGCGCTGGACTCCAGGGAAATCCCTGCTCCTGAAATAGTTGTTTGGATAGCTTGTTTACACTCAGCCACCCCAATTTAGGGTATGGTGGTGCGAACAGGAGATGGGCTAGACCAGGCCTGCTGCTGATAGCCAGACTATAATAGACACCAGCAGCACAGGGGCATCTCAATTACAGCATCTTTAAAAAGGGTGTAAATAGGAGACGGAGGGCGGCTGTTGATAGGAGGAAGCTGTGTAATCGTTTCTATGTGTGTGTGTGTGTGTGTGTGTGTCTACCAAAAATGTAGCCTAACAGAGCTGCATCAGACTTGTGAGTCCAGATTGGATTTACTTGTGCTAACCTGCAAACTAGTACCAAGGCCTTAATGACATCCATAACAATATAGTTATCTGTAGAAGCCTAGGTCTGCCAAATTGCAATTTCATTTTTCCATCTGTGTGCATGTCACACATTTTCAAATAAGCTTCAACATTCCAAATTTCATGTTTCAAAACAATATTTCTCACAGAATTGCAGCTGGAATGAGAATAAAATTAACAAATCATTTCAATTGTACAAGCTATAACACTACCACAGTTGATCCTTTTTAATTTAAAATCTATTCACTAAAGTTGAAAATAACAAATATTAGTTACGTTTGCTAGCTGCTTTGTAATGGACCAGAAAGAACAGCAGTCCTTCCAGTACCTCTGTAATTCTAACATGCTGATGTTTATTGGATATAATGTTGACCATTTTAAAGATCCCTTTCGTTGTGTTAGCATGCTAATTTTTGCTGCAGTAATGCAGATATTTGGTTATGAATTAAAGTATCAGACAAATTCAATTGATTATGGTGCTTCATGTGAAGTAATGGGACCCAATTGCAGTGCCATTTAGGGATGTCTGTACCAGAATACAATGGAGATGCAGCCAATATTTCTCAAGACATTTCACTAAAAATCTTAGTTGGTGAGTTATTACAGTACCACAAGTGTGGATTAATTCCCAACTAATATCTTCACTGCCACATAGACAGTGCAGTCAATACACGATAAATGGACTTTTCGTGTTCATGCTGGTCAATAATGTGCATGCTAAACTGCAAAATACAGTTCAATTAGAAAGAGATTTCCACAGAAAGCTTGTACCACAGTCCAAAGAAAATGCAAGGTGCTAGGGACTTCACATTTCTAACCCTTTTTTGCCAAGTCATGCTACATTATGATGTTTATTAACAGTTACGGCAAAGCTAACTAATATTTATCAGGTTCTCCCAAGATGTTCCAAAATGAGCATTTGCAACCTTTACGTAACGGCATTGGTAAACACAACATTTATGGCTAAAATGCTATCAGAAGCTTCAGTTGGTCATTTTGAATGGAAAACTAAATTAAAAGTTCAAGATGGATGATTCCTCCACAACACACCTACAGGATCCCTAACCACTGAGCTTTGATGCTCAGTGTGGTGGTTCCAGTTGTCGCCATCTTGGCAATGGCTGATTCCTTCTAATGGTGCAGGATCTGTCACTTAAACACTTCCCATTCATTGTCTATGTAAGCTGACATGCAGTGTAATCTAGTAGTGTCTGGTAGTGAAAGGCGGAGAGTCCTATAGCCCGCTCATCATTTGCATAAAGTTGAGGTCTAGGCTACTTTATGCAAATCAGGGGCATCTGGAAACTAGCAAAAAAAAACTTTTAGAAACAAAACACAGTGAACTGTTTTCATTTTATCAAAGAAAGTTTTCCAAGGAGCTGCCATGATGGTCCAGCTTGAAATCCAATAGCAGACAGCCCATGAGCGAAGTGCTTATCCAATCAGGTGCAGCCAGTGTTTGCGCAGTTGTAGGAGGCGTAGGCTGGAAAAGTTTGGTGCTGGAGAGCACCCATCTGTCATCTAACATGACACTGTCTAGTTGAACACCCATCAATCGTCCAGTGCTGGAAAGCAGGGCGACCCCTCGCACCCCTGTGGACATGTACCTTAACTCCTGGCAAATGCAAAAATTAGTAAACAGGTGGAGCGTGAGTGGAGTTGAGGCTAGTCATGCAAACATCTCCGGGCCATAGACTGTCCTATGACGGCACTCACCTGTCACTCAAAGCAGCACACTCTCGACTTTGCAAAGCTTTAGGCCCTAATGCAATTTTAATCGGTGAGTAATATATGAGCTAATCCCCCATTCAGTTGTCATGAATGGGCAAATTAGCTATAGAGGCCGACAGCATTGTTTGTACCGGGCTGTAACCATATTACTTTCTGCTGTGAAATTGAACATTTAAGCATGGGGGTGTAGGAGGATTTACTCTTTTGGTCTCAGCCTCAAGAGGCCATTTGAGGAACTGCAATTCCTCGGTCTTCCACGTTGGCTTTTTTTTTTTTAAGTTTGCTGCTTGAGGCCATCCTATCACAAGCAAGGAATCACTGCAACACTTACAGAGTGTGCTTGTAACAGCTGATAGAAAATGCAATATGTAAAAAGTACTACCGTATACTTTGGTGCATTTTTTGTTAAATTTAAAGACCTACAATACAGTTTACACAAGATGTACAAATAAAGATAACAGAAGAACATAAAACTCTAATAACAGCTTTGACTATTAGACCAGTCCAGCAGACTCCACTCAAAACCGTATGTCAAGCTTGGGGCCAACACTAGTGGACAGTTGTAAAAAATCTGTAACTTCTGCACTAGTCCGGTTGGACTTATCTGGCTGTATCGGGCCCACCCAAACAGCCAGCACTCACATCACCCCTTCTCATCCCCCTCTCTTCTTGACTTCATCCTCTGGCCAGATAAAACAGAGGCCGAGAGAAGGAGGTTTTTGGCAGCACCGGTGCAGCACTCTTACCCAGAGGCAGGAAAGAAAAAAGCGAGGGGTGGAAGTCTGGAGGGAGGTGAGCATTCAACATGAAGTTTGATGTGGAGTCTGCTCTTAAGAGAAACAAGTAAGAAAGCACACACACACACATGCACACACACAGCACAGTGATGCAAGTGTTGAAGCACTTTGTCGGTCTCCTAAACTCTTCTGAGCGGTCATTCAGTCAGTTTCAGCAGCAAGGGCATCATGCAGGAAGCAGGTTAGAGGACTTCAGATGACGTGACACATCCTCTGGCAGCTATACTGGAGGTCCTTTGCTTTTGGTAACATGGGTGACTGTGCATTGCTGTACTCTACAGTTCATTCCTGTATGATATTTGAAAGATATTGCTTATTTGGTGGTGATGAAATCAGCTCAACAAGGTTATCTTGTTAACATATTTTGCACAATTGCCTATTTGAAAGGGCCAGAGCAACTGAAATTATTACAAAAAAAGAACACTACAGATAAAGTTTTGATCATGGCATTGTATGTGTTTCAGTCTTGGGGGTAGAGGACAGTCAATTTGTGGATTTTTGAGTTGCTAATAAGAGAGAATTATAAGCATAGACAGTACATATAGGCTGGCCATATTGACATTACCCGTCGGTTTAAAGACTGCTTCTGGAGTTTGGTATTTGGCCGTCATGTTCGTCTTTTGAAACCAGGGATAACAAGCAATGCAATGTAGCCCTGCCTTAAAGCATACCCTGCTTTATGATCTATTTAAATATGAATGGGACCCAAATTTAAAAAACAAACACCATGCTGAATTGAAGGTGACTTGATACCAAAGACTGAGACCATAAACTCATGAGGAAAATGAACAGTATTCATTTTTGACAGTTTGGTGAATATTTATGCAATACTTCTGTCACTGAAATAGGAAATGCTCTTTTAAGATGCATTTTTACAATGATTTTTTTGCACCAAGTTATTTTTGTAATGTTGAATTCAGTCTTCTTATTTTTTTCCCCCACTATGGTTGCTGTCATTCTCACTTAAACTGTTACCAAGATAACAGTTTAAGTGCGAAATAGGGTCGTTTTCTAGACAATCAGACTTCTTTTTACAACCACAGGAGTCACCTGCTGGCTGTTAGAAAAACAGCAGGTTCAAAACGCTTCTGCACTTTTCAGACCTGAAGGCAGAGGAGCGAAATGGATCATTTCAGAAAGAAAGTGAGAAAAAGTGCTCTGAAATTAACAGTTTGAGAAAAATAACACAGTGTTGGAACAATAAAACTCATGAATATGCATAGTATGGTCTTTTTAATTTGATCCCATATTGTACTCAGACCTGGGCTTGTCTTTGATTAAAACTGGTCTCGACTACAGCCCTATTAAATCTATGATACCCAGGGGATCTATTTTTTTCTACAAAGCCTAATTTTTAGCTTTCCTCTGCCATTAATGCCTTATGACACATACTTTTGCACTGGTTCAACATTTCTGACCAAAATGCTCTTTGGGAATTGCATTACTTTTGCCTTCTATTCAAAGAACCAGTTGCTCATCTTTTGTACCTACTCATAATTCACCCAAGGGTTTAATGTCCATTTAAGTCTTGGAAAAGCTCCCACTTCAGTACTCTACTGGATTGGATTGGCAGATCTCAAAACTTCTGTGAGTAAAATCTAAACTATATCTGCATGCATCAATTACACCAGGGGGGAAATAGAAAATAGGTTGCATTTCTAATTTGCTTAAAATCTCTTTGGAAATCTAGTAGCGAGTGTTGGAGATGCCAACTAGTATCTACAGATAAAATATTGAGCTGTTTAATGCGCAAAGTGATACCAAAAAGCAAATGTTAGTACAGGAAAACTATCATTTGTCAGTCTGACATTACTGAGCAGTACTTTTGCAACAGAACTCCAAGCTGTAGCTGCTGAGAGATCTATGGCATCATCGCAAAGCCTCTGTAGGGAAGGATGAGGAGAAGGGGTGGAGAGGAAGGACTGAGGGGAGGATGGGGGAGGCGGTTAGTCAATTAAATGGAGGGAGGGAAGGCAGAGCTGCAGCGCTGTACATACCCCTGAGTCTACAGGCAGCTGAATTAGGCTCAGCTGGGCATGCAAGTCCTCCCGCTTGGACACTTCCTATTAGTGGAAGTGATTGGTGCAGCCGGACAGGAAAGGGAGGCGCACACAGGAAAAGAGGCACAGAGGTGAGAAGTGGAACCATAGCAGTAGACAAGAGCAGAAGTAGAACGTTAAAAGAGATCCAGCCTGTTGGAACATTGGAACTTGACCATGCAACAGAACATATCAAAGCAACTGTCCTGGATCACAGTGTGCAGTCGTGCGCTGCACATGTGCACTTCAGCAACCCGAATTAGTCGAAAGCATGAAAAGTCAGGACAGCAAAGAGAAGAAGTTGAAGCACAGCCATGTTTTACCCAAACCCTCCATTTTTTTTTCTCCAGAAAGCAGATATGAAAATGATCCCGACATGTACATTTAATGACTGTGCAGTACAGTACAGCTATGCATCTTTCAGGACGTTTTGTGCTCAGCATGGAAGCATTCCTCTGCATCTGACGCATACAGTGCATGTGTATGCTGTAGTGTGAAATGTATGTTTACTGTCACAGTGAGAGGTGCGATAAAAAGGATGAACAACTTTTGTCTCGCATCTGTTTAAAGGTCTCCATAAAGAGACAAATCGGTGGGGTTGCACTCTCCGCAGCGGATATTGGATTCTGTCACGTGGATACGCTGTCACAGCTCAACAAAGAGACTCAGAGAGGAAAAAGTAGATAATAGGGAAAGAATAAGAAGAAAAATTAGTAATGTGGTGATGTATAGGATGGGAAAGAGAGTTAAGTCAAGCAAATAAAAGCAGCAAGAGATAACAAATGTATCAGGTGATTTCCCTTCTGCCTTTGTTTCTAATACAGACATGAGAAGGAACACACGTATCTGTACAAGGCTGCATGTGTGTGTGTCTGTGTGTGTGTGTGTGCGTGCGTGTGCGCATGTTGGCACCACAGTCGTACATCTCTCCTGGCTTGGCTCACGTCATTCAAGTGTTCGTTACCTAGCAACCCTGACGCAGGGAAAGTTCGGCCGACTAAAAATAAACTTAGTGTTTGCAGAAATGGATGTAAAGTTAAAAAAAAAAGAAAAAGGGGGAGAATTAAGCCAACAGCTCTGTGATAATAAAAGTGGGCAGACAGGGAGAACAGAATCACGGGGGGTTACACATTCAGGTGTGTGAGTCTACACGAGAGAGTGTATTTGTGTTTGTTCTTTAAAGATTTCTTTCATTTTCCTCCTCTTGTTAAGTCAGCATTTATTCGTATTTGTACAATATTATTGAAGTCAAACTAATTCTCCTCTTTTTCGCGTTTGGAAATATGAACTATAAGCATTCCATAGTGTTGTGCTAACATAATATTAGCTATCAACTGCTAACAACAGAAGCCATCAATTTGTTGTGCTGTAAAACTTAGTTACTAGCAGCAATGGATATTTACGCCACTTGAGGGGAACAGAAACAAACAGAATACTAGCATATGAACAGATTGTCACCAATTTAGCCTATCTACACATCTGCCACATACATAGCAACATTAGCATTCATTTGGAGTCATGTTTCACCACTATCCATTCATCTTTTAGCTCTGTTTTTGGTCTCCACCAGCTCCTGAAAGGAATATCCAGCCTATTTGGAACTCTGGAATTATGGATCTTCTTTCAGATTTATGACTAAGTTGACGATAAGTTGTCATATGGTCTATTGTTAATATCTAAATATTGGGAAAGTTAAAGCTAGTCAACATAGCTTTCTAATTTTAACAGACTTTGGTGATTGTCGTTTCGTTAACATTCATAAGTTGTTTGTCTTTGCCATTTGTAGTAATAACAAATATCCAGACTGTCAAAACTAAGGGAAGAGTAGCACTATTACCACAGCACTTTATACACGGATTTGTTTCACGAGTCACGTACAGAGTCTCAGTGTAGCAGTCTAATTATAGGACCAACATTCAGAGTAGGCATGTTTCTACCAATGATTTAAACAGTCGGGCAAGGGCAGTGTCCAAGCTACACCATGGCCCATCTTTTTTGGTCACTTTTTGTATTTAAAAGCAACATTTACCGAGCATTTGATTTAACTTTTATTTATCATTCTTCCGACCAATAAGAGTATGATTAAAAACGAGAAAATAAACAAAAAGTAGCTGCTGTTGCTTTCTTTTCAGCACCACAGATGGTTCAGTTTGTTCCTCTCTGATGTTTTATGGCGTATGGCATGAAGATAGTTTGTATTTTGTGGTCTTTGAGTTAAAGTGAGTGAGTTTTATGACAGTGCTCCGCCAAGCTTGAATGGTGATGGCAGGAACAGCATGCATGCCACTATCTTTAATAAAGTGAATTAATGATGAACCACCCGCATGCATGAATCATACATCAATAATAGCCTAATTTTACTCATGATTCAGGAAAATACTGAAAAATAGAAATGCACTGTAAAAACAGCACAGTGTCAATAATTTAGAGACCCATCTAAAATTTCACAAGTCATGGTGTGTTACTGAGAAAAGCCAAGCACCGCCTGTAGTTTGCACCCTGCAATAATGACCTCAGGAGGGTTTAACATATTCGTCTGCTCATGTATCAAAAGAGCGATGGTCTAAAATTGCAGTTGAATGTCAGAATCTGCAAAAATTCTACTTTGGCATTAGTTGTTTTACTGTGAAATCCTTTGGGCTGCTCCATCCTGATTATTATCATTGATTATAATATGTGTTTGCACTTCCTTTTTTTTTTTTTTTTTTTTTTTTAAAAACTCAATATATGTATGTGGGAGCAGGTGACATTAACTCAGAGTGTACCAAAATGATGCCAATAGCAGTTACTGGACACAGCTGTAGTTCTATGAGCACATATTAAATTGAACAGTGGGGGTTTGTAATGTTAGGTAGTTTGGTGAATTTCAGGTTGGGGATGACATTGGTAGAGAAAAGAGAACTCCTGTTCGACAAAGACATCCAAAGGCCAGAAACATGGCCCTTGTTGTCCTCTTTAAGTTTAATCAGTATCGTTTCAGAGCTGGCAGAAGTAATGGAAAGAGGCACTTTTTCCACTTTTAGCAGTTGGAAACATGCACTAAAGTTTGGGCTACCCTAAAAAAGCCCTAAAGATCCTGCAGTTGAACACTACCTAATGCTTGAGAAAGCATACTTGAACAATCCGTGATGTTCACAGCTGCAAGCCTCACTCAGAAAGCTCCTGAACCTTCAGAAAGGACTACCCCCAAGCAGGGACTTGTTGGAGGGTAATTTAGACCTTACTTCAAAAAGCAGCAAGGGGAGTCGAGTTTCTCAAAAATCCCCCATAGAAAATCCCTGCATCTACAGGAACCCAATTCTGACACCCACTGAAAAACTCTAACGTCGTCGTGCTTTCCAGGGAAATAAATATAAAACAGTCATCTTAAGCGGTTTGGGTCCGTATGCCCAACTGTGCATGTGGTTCCATTCACCATAGAAATGCACTTCATGTCAGTTACGACAGATACGTAAGTGGCGTGGCAGGAGAAGCCCATTCCAATTAATGCATATTTTATGAAGCTGTCAACCTTTTCCTCAGCCACCCTGCGTCTATTCTCTGTCCTCTCAGCCAGAGAGCTAAAGAGCGTCAGAGATCAAAGCATAGGTGCTGTCACCCCTTAAAGAAAGAGAAAAAGAGGGCAAGACAAGCAGACAGGTAGAGAAAGACTGGATACTTATGTGATTTACTCTCTCTATCATGTCTCGCCCTCTATTCCTTTCTGTCTGTCACTCTGTCTCAAATAAAGCCAAGGATGAAAACTGAGGAGGGGCCTCTCAATGGGTTTCAACAACAACCACTAAACCACCTTAGAGGAGTCAGAAGCATAGTCATGGCAGATAACACATCACTTTTGTTTTATTACACTAAAAAAGGTCTACCAAGGAGGAGAAAGGTTGGCCGGGGGGAGGAGGTGTTCATGAAAAGAATGTATCTGAGCTTGACTGATGAAATAGGGGGGGTTCGGGTGATGTGGGCCGATACGCAGTCTAGCGAGCATAGTTTTCTTATGATGTACTTTATAGCATTGACAAATAAGCAGAAAGATAATGAGGATGACCGCTGAGATTGTGGGAAAGAGTGGGAGGAGAAGAGGCTACCAACAAAAGGGAGATGTTGATGAGGAGGTGAGGAAAAAAATGAAATACTATGACTTGCTGTGTCCTTACATAAACCGCTGCAAAGAGTGCAACAAACATATACAGCAAGCTAATGCTTCTAATGTTCAGAATTTGTTATTAGTTATGTGTGTGTGGGCTTGAACACCCATCCATTAGCGATATGTCAGCCTGCATTGAAAATAAGCGACTCACAAAGTCTTAAAACCTCATCTTTCTTCAAAAAACAAAAAGAACTGAGGCAAACTAGATCACGTTGATCTAAACTATCTGATTTCTTTCACAGGCTTTCAGGGCAAATCAGACAGAATTTCAGACAAAGTACAACAGCTTTATAATTTAGTTTTCATACAGTGCCAATGTATCCATTTGCATAGCAACATTATACCTCCGCCTGGAATCCCTCAACCAAGATGGCCACCAGCAAGTTGAACAGGACGTAGTTGCCAAATGTCATGAGTGCGATGAAGTAGAGGGCGGCCACAGGAGAGGTGGAGGCCATGCCGTTATATAACACCTTGTTCCAGTCCTCCTGGGTTAGGATCTGTTGGAGAGCAGGAAGGGTTTCAGGGAAAACGTATGTCATCGTTCAGCAATTGTTCTAACAGTTTAATAGTAGTTGATTCAAAGCTGACTTTCCCACGTAGATACTGTTTCTACATGTGTCAAGTTTAAATATTCACCAGGTACATATGAGCTTTGTCCATAATCAGGGGCTGCATTCTGTGAAGGACTTGGCCAACAAATGTATGCAATGTAATGCATGTAGAGACTGAACTGAACGTTGGTAAGAGTGTTTATTTAATGTACACTACCAGTGAAAAGTTTGGACACACCCTCTCATTCAGTGGTTTTTATTTAATTTTTTTTAATACATTGTAGATAAAAACCGTACACATCAAAACTATAAAACAATACATATGGAATTATACTGTAAACAAAAAATCTTCAGTATTAATCTACAATGTAGAAAATAATACAAATAAACAAAAAGCATTGAATGAGAAGGTGTGCCCAAGCTTTTGAATGGTACTGTACAGTATGCATAGTACTTGCATCATCAGCTGTTTCTGCCTTTACCCCTGCATGGAGAGCCAATCCTGTCACCAAGCAACCTTGACAGCCAAAGTTGACAGTTGGGACAGAATTTGCAGCTTTTGTCGTTTTGACAAAATGGATCCACAATTTTAGATTTGAAATTTGCTTCATCATTACTGGAGGAAATGGAGATGATCCAGTACTTGCGCTGAAAAGTGTCATCTTAGGTTGCCTTATTTTAAAAATCACAGGTGAACAGTGAATCTTGGGATAGGTTCAAAGGATCCGATCCAATTATAAAAACAACTGGTCCCTGACATCAGGCAGAAGAAAACAAGAGCATACTTCTCATTTCTAGACAGCGACAGCATTTTATTGCCAGCTTAAGTAATGAATTTGTGTCTGCTAGCTAGCTAAGTAGGCAATAACCGCTAACAACATCTAGCTAGTTAGCTAATGTTAGTTCTGTGAGTTGGCTGAAAACACTGTCCCGACCTAGTTTATTTTAAAATTAGATAGTTCGAAATGGTCTAAAAAATTTGCACCAGACGATCACATACTTTAAATAATATTAAGTTAATAGAGTGATGCTGATACAAAATGCAAAAAATGACAGAATGTCAGTATGTTCTGTACAGGGACATATGCTGACACTTTACATAATCCCAGATCAGGTGTTTCACTAAATTATACATGGTTACTATATTAAGAAGGATATATGCTATACTAAAGATATAGTGGATGAATGGTTGGACCCCACAGAGGGACTTTTAGTTCATTCATGAATCCAATATGATGCAAGAGGCAAGCCTATTTAACCTGTGTCAGACACTTGGAAATGGAAATTAGATGAGTGGAGGAAAATGAGAGAGGTAGATGAAGGCTAGTCTTGGAGGGATGAAAGGCAGTAGGAAAGTGAGGAAGAAAATTTTATTTGATATATTTTATTTATTCAGGAGGAAATTGTCTTTTCAGGCTCTGTACGGGGACAGGATCAGTCATCACCAATGAAGCAGAAAGACCTGAAGTTAGTTGCTTGAGGGTTCTCCAACAGTTACATTTTGATGACATAGGAAGTTCAGGCTTCCAGACGGGAGACGAACATGCATTCCTTTAGGTCATCCTGCTGCTAAATTTTTACCGTCTTAACAGACTGTGAAGTCAGGCGTAAAGCTGCAGCTAAAGTGGCTATAACACTGTCAGATGTGAGTATTTAACAGGGGAGAAGAGAAGAAGCTTGACGCTCACCTGGAAGACAGTCACTATGGCCCAGAGAAGAGAGTCAAAGTTCTTCCTGTCAGGCAGAGTGTCTCCGTCACTCTCCGACCCAAATTTACAACCAAACAGATGCATCCCCAGGATACTGGGGGAAAAACAAACAGGAAAAGGACAGATAAATGTTTACATCAGGCCAACCAATTAAATATCATACAAATAAACAGAAAAGATTTGCTGAAAAGATTTCTTTTCCTGCTTATGAAAAAAGCACTTTAATGATAATTTCTGCATAGAGGGCTAACATGCAAATACTTTGCCTGACCACTAATTTTGGGATAAGAAAAAGCCACATTTATAACAGCATATGGACCATTCCAGAATTGGAGGACATTTTACGTCCCACCCATCAACTTTCAAATAATCCATTCACAAAATACTAAAACGTGGAGTTGTTGTTGAAATTTACTTGTCCTGAGACCAAATCTTTTATATATATATATATATATATATATATATATATATATATATATATATATATATATATATATAAGAAAAGAATGCTTGAAAATATTTTTTAAAATACCAAATAAATCTGGAGTTTCCCCTAAAATGCAGTTTTTCTCTTGTCCTATCCTTCGATGACCAAATTGAATCTCAAATAAAACAGTTAAAATGAAATTTAAATCTCCTTTTTTTGGTATTATTTGCTTCATCGATGTCTCTTGCAATTGTGGAAGCATTTTATAATAATACTTATGCATGGAACGTGTGTCCCACAACAGGAACACAACCCTGTTAGCAGAACCTTTTTCGCTGGTAGAAGAAGAAGAAGACAACAGTGAATCACATGATACGCTGGAATTAACATCATCAAACAGTTTTCAAAAGAATGAGTAGAGCAAAGCTATGCCCTCTCTTTTATTTTTCAAATTTTCATAACATTTTCAGCCTTGATTGAATGTCTCACTCTACCTCATGCAACCCTGCTATGCATATTATCAGGATAAGACAAATTCTTTACATTTTTTTTCTTTACTGTTTTACACAAGTAAGTTTGTCCTCTTGGTCAGCAGTAACAGTTAGCCAAATATCAGGCTTCTACTCCTGAGAAAAAGCATGGATTTGTAACCCTGTTAGTGTGATTACAGTAGGATTAGCAAACAACAAATAAAACATGTAACATAATTTTTACCACTGATGTGTAAGCTGAGCCATTCAAGCCTTTGATAGTTTATTGCCTTATTATTGATGAATATGTAGCAGAAAATTGTAAAAAGAGAAGGTTAATTTTTCACATATTTTGAAGCCCAATTGTCCTCCAATTCTAGAATGGCCCATATATGGAGCGCTGTCAGTTACTGGGTCAGATCATTTGGTCCATAATGCATTCAGGCAGAAATGCAGCACAGGAACTGAATGGTGATAGAGTGCAGGTTAGATTCAGCACCATGGAGAGCGTCACTACCCACGGCTATGACACCTCATGTCTTTTTGTAAAGAATCTCATCTATTTGCACTGTTTGGAAAATTAAATGTGTCTTTACTCCTAAGAGTTAGAAGATACATAACAACTACGTGTATATATGGACCTGTAACTGGAGGGTGACTAGCGTAGCTTAGCATAGTTTAAACACTGGAAATAAAAGGGAAAGCTACCTTGGCTCTGTGAAGTTATAAAAATCCACTTGCTATGACCTCTAAAGCTCACCAACTAACTTGTTCCAGCTCATTAGCTACACAACCAGAGTTGGGAAAAACAATTTAAGGGTTTTAGAGGGAGAGGTTTGTGGTGTAACAGTATCCTGGTTAACAGAAGTTTATCCACCCAGGTAAATGGTAAATGGTCTGCACTTGTATGGCATCTTTCTACCTTAGTGGGACCTCAAAATAATGTTTCTTAACCTCAAACTGACAATTTTACATGAAATATTTAGATTTTGGTCAGACCTAGTCTGGGTTTTTCCTCCTGCTTTCAGTCTTCATATGCAGAGCTATCAACAATCACTCTGGTTTCCAGCTTCATACATCGTGCACAAACATGAGAAGGGTATCAATCTTTTCAGCTAACTCTGAGAAACTATAATCACATGGGCATATATACAATAATGGTTTTGAAAAGTTATTTTTATACTAGACATTAACAGCCAATTTCACCCAAATTTAGGAATAGGAATAAAGTAAACGTCTTAGCCATTATTGACAGCATCAAATCTTAGTCTAAGTAGTGGACCTATTAAAGGGGCAATCAGTAGATCAAAACATTTACAAAAACGTGTTTCTAGGGATTCATGATAAATGGAACTGGATAGTTTCATCTGCTGTCTGTCATATTCTTTGGATCGAGAACTATTTGAAAGAATGAAACTTAGGTTAAGTTCTGTTTATATGTTTATTGCAATTCATCAAGCATTGCCATCAAAAAGGCGTCTGATTGGCCTCAAATTCATTCTGCAGTGTGACAACAAGCCCAAACATACAGCCAGAGTCAAAATGATTTATCTTTAGCCACAAGAAGAGTCCTGTAATTATGCCTGGTCAACCACAGAGTCCTGATCTCCACATCATGGACAATATAGTTCTGTGTATACAGTAGCACAGCTAAAACAGATGTCTATCTAACGGGCTTGCAGGAACAATGGAGAAAAAGACAATAATGCTATGCTATAAACCCTCAGACAACTAATGACGGTGTTATTACCGTGAACCAGCAGTGCGTCTGCATTGCAGTCTGTCTTTTATTCAGAAACACAGACACTGAGGCTCAACTGGAGCTGAGGGATCAATGAACAGGCCTCCGCTGTGTCAACTTGGCAACTCTTCACTCGAATCAGGGGCTGTTTATTTATGCATATACAAGGCCCTTGGAACTACGTGTGTGTTTGTGTATGTGTGCTGGAGCATACATGCATCCGCACATAGACACAGAACCTATAAGCTGCTGAAATGAAGCATCAAATGCTTAGATAAATGTAACACACACATACAGACAGTCTCAAAACCACGTATCCTGTGGGTGGGTTTGAGAGGAAAGTTATCTTTAAAAGAAATCACCCAAATTACAGCATATTTCAGAGCAACAAACTATTCATCCATCCATTATCTATACACGGCTGAATCCTCATTAGGGTCACAAGGGGGCTAGAGTCTATCCCAGCTGATTTAGGGTGAAGGCAGGGGACACCCTGGACAGGTCACCAGTCTATCACAGGGCTACATATACAGACAAACAATCACACTTTCATTCACAGCTATGGGCAATTTAGAATCACCAATTAACCTCAGCATGTTTTTGGACTGTGGGGGAAGCTGGAGTACCCAGAGAAAACCCATGCATGCACAGGGAGAACATGCAAACTCTATGTAGAAAGATCCCGGAAGGTGGGAATGCAAACCGGGGATCTTCTAGCTGCAAGGTGAAAGTGCTAACCACTACGCCACTGTGGAGCAAGAAACTGTAAAAACAGAAAAATGTATCAACTCTCTGACAGTCATTGAACTAATGATCTGTAACATACAATTTTCTTGGAAAACGTATCCTCACCTAAGTTTAAAATTGTAATATTTAAATGAAATCACTTCATAATACATGTCTCTTTTAAAAATTCACCAAAAAATGTGTTTTCTTCAACAAGATTCTGTAAAAATGTATAAATTCTCCACTCATTTTTGTAACCAGGAAGCCATTAGTGATTTAGTTGCAGCCAACAGCCATGTGACAAAAATTTAGGAACTTCTTGGCAGAACTGCAGGCAGTATTGACACAGTGCAGAAAGGAGAAGGGTATGGAAACTAATTTAAAAAGTATTAAAATATGTCTACTATGTCGAGTGACATTTTTTTTTTCCAATACTGATAACACATGTGAGAACCTAGAACAAAATGGCAGTCATTGTGACTCCAGGTTTTTGCAATGTTTGTAAAATAAAATAATCAAAGAAATATAACTTTTGTTTTGTATTTTTAATCATACAAGGTATTATACCTTTGTTGACATAGAAACTGCTGGGGTTTCTGAGAGTTAAGCAAAGTTTGCAATGTTCCCTTTAAACTACTGGAGAGGGTGTATGTATATATATATATATATATATATATATATATATATATATATATATATATATATATATATATATATATATATATATATATATATATATATATATATTGTTCATGTGCTAACATAACTGCACAAGGGTTTTCTAATCATCAATTAGCCTTCCAACACCATTAGCTAACACAATGTAGCATTAGAACACAGGAGTGATGGTTGCTGGAAATGTTCCTCTGTACCTCTATGGAGATATTCCATTAAAAATCAGCTGTTTCCAGTTAGAATAATCATTTACCACATTAACAATGTCTAGACTGTTTTTCTGATTAATTTCATTCTTTCTTCATTGAAAAAAACTTTTGAACGGTCGTGTATGTTGTGGCAGTGTAAGGCAGGATTCAAAGTGACTCACTCTTCTTCAGCTTACCTGAAGATGAAGATGAAGAGCATGAGCAGCATGCAGAAAGTGGCCACGTTGTCCATGGTCTTCATGAGCACCACCAGCTGCCTCTGCAGGGCCGGCATGAACCGGACCAGCTTCAGCACGCGCATCAGCCGGAAGGTCCTCAGCACCGACAGACCTCCATCCTGCTCACCCGCGATCTCCCACACGCTGTCAGAAGGGACAAAACACACAAAATCCCTAATCAGTAATCTCAGATCCCAGACCAGGTCAAGTGTCATGGAACCCTGCTGCTTGTACTGTATCCATTTTCACAATTTCTAAACATGATCCATGGTCCAGTGATGCACAATAGGTTTCTAAAAAAAAAAGTAAACTCATTTTCAGTAAGTTATTAAGCAATGCAAATACCCCTTGTAACAACACACTGCATTTTAATGATTTAAGCTTAATGATTTCTGAGTCATTCATTTTCACTCAATTTAATGATTTAAATTAGTGCTGTCAAACGAATAAAATTCATGGTGGAATCCCAGAGAAACATGCGTCGCGTTACTTTAAGCTGGAAGTGCTCCAGTGAAAAGAAAACTCCTTCGTGCAGAGTGTGCATATTACTGTATGTCAGTCAACTGTTCCATCTTTGGGTTTTATTGTATTCAAATTTCCCACTGAGAGAGCCAACGTGCTGTTTAGTAGGGCCTGACCAATATGGATTTTTTTTTGAGGGCAATTCTAATATTTGGCAGAAAAAAAATCTGAGATCTGATTAATCAGCCAATTAATTTGAAAAATACATAATGAATAAAATAACTTCTTTTTTGGTCCCTTAATGCTTACAGTTAAGCCGCTGTCTCACAGTGATACAGAAATCTTTAACAAATCTGTGGATACAGACTATAAGCTGCATCACTGCCCTGAAAATTTCACCCAAATCTGTTGTTCCGTTTTCGAGTAATGTTGCTAACAGACAAACAGACGGACAAACGTACGCCGATCATTACAGAACTCCGCCGTTGCTTGGTGGAGTAATAAACTAACATCCCAAACTTTTAAGATTAAAATAATGCCCTGCTTGTAATTAGAATTAGGTAATTATTTATCGTCATCTAAAATTAAATAAACTTTTTTTTATGACAAATTAAGCTATTCTCGTGGCACAGTTACACTGTTAGCTAATATTCCTGTCATTTTTCCCATTTACTTCATGTGAACCTGACACAAGTGAGAAACTTCAGCCTACATTTCTTCATTTCACTGAGATCTCCTGGTTTGCTGTGGTAGACTAACAGGTCACTTTTGTTCAGCTTGTTCCTGCCAATTCTCACGGTTAGAAAATAGAAACAATAAAACATTTATTGGAGAAGTCATTACTCTGGTGGTGTGTCATCACCGTATTTTCTGCAGCACTGCACTGCACAGACTACAAATTGCAGCGTTGCTCACGGGCTGTTTTTAATTTTTGACCTTTTCTATTTGCTACCCACGTTGGAGGATCAGTGATATTATAATGTTTTTCAAGGTTTGATTTGAATCAGTTTTGTGGAATGGAATTTGGTAGTATGTTTATGATTTGTATTTATTTATTTCCCTCTGGGTTCATTACAACACTACATTTTACTTGTATAATAATGTCCACAGGCATGTACAGCACTGTGAAAATGCACCCAACTCCCTTCTGTCTTCTTCTATTTTGGTGCCTAGCTTATGTTGTGTAACTATGTCAGATCTTCCAACTACGGCCGGGTAAAAACAAAACACAACTGTTAAATGATAATTGTATTCACGGAAGCAAAAGGATGATCTAATACCAACTGGGCCTGCTACTAAAACCAAAGAACTACAAAAATGCATTGAAATCTGCTGAACTAGACACACCCAGGCCTGATTACTACCAGCTCTCTTCCATCAAATCATCCCTTAAATAGACCATTTTCAGAAGCATGAAGTCAGCTGAAAGGTCTCAGTAGTAGCACACTGTGCCAAAGTCAAAATTCCAGAAGAGATGAGGAAGAAGGTGATTGAAATACATCAGTCTGGGAGGCGTTACAAAGGCCCTGGGAGTCCGCAGATCCACATTTAGAGACATTATCTGCAAATGGAAGACTTGGAACAATAGTGAATCTTCCAAAGTGTCTGTACTAAAGCAGCGCCGCAAAAAGAGTGGGTCAAAATCCCATCAGAATGATCCTTCAGTACGAGAAGAGTTTAGATTTTTGCTGCTAAAAGGGACACAACAATCCTTTAAGTTCATATGGAGGATTACTTTTAGACATGCTGAGTTTGTTGCTTCAATAAATAAAACCTTCTTTTCTGACTTGCATTTTGTGTTTACTCAAATTTTCCTTTTGTTTTATGTTAAATTTAGTTTGAAGATCTGACAGAGTTTACAATGAGCTGAACTCAGGAGTGGGTCAAATAATTTTTCACAACACTGAACGGAATGAATGAATGAATTTATTTCCAGTGGCATCATTTTAAATATAGAAACAGATGGACAAACAGGATGCATGTATAGTTTCAGAGTTTCATGTTGCCAAGAAGTCCTTACCTGATGACTACGATTATGCCATCAAAGACATTGTAGGGGTTCTTGATGTAGCCAAAGGGTCCGTAGACCAAAACCTTCAGCAGCATCTCCAGGGCAAACAGACTGGTGAACACAATGTTGCTGATCTCCAGGGCACTCGTCAGCTCTTCAGGCTGGAAAAACAAAGGCAGAAAGAGGGAAAAATTAATGGATTGTTACAGCAGAACCTTACATTATATTACGTATTGATGATGAAACCTGAAAATGAGCAAACCATAAGACGTTTGTACGACAACAGCATCAACACCTGCTGTATCACATGTGCATAATACACTGCCTGTCCAAAAACAAATTTGCCACTTGGATTTAACTAAGCAAATAGGGAACAGTCTTCCATTGGATGATTACTGTGGCAATGAATATGTTTCAGCAGGCAACAGACAATCTGTCTCTAAAACGTCAAATTATTTGAATGCATCAACCAAAGAAAACAACTAAGGAGTTGCTGAAACTATTAAAATTGGGTAAAGAACCATCCAACGCATTATTAAAACCTGAAGGATAGTGGTGAACCATCATCTTCGGGGAAAAAAGGTGGTGGGAACAAACTCTTAGATGATCGTAGGAAATCAACAGTAGAACTCACGGCTATGTTTAATCATGAAAGTAAGAGCATTTCCACATGCACAATTCGAAGGGAATTCAAAGGATTGGGACTAAGCAGCTGTGTAGCTCTAAGAAAACCACTGACCAGTGAGGCTAATCGGGAAAAAAAAGCTTCAATTTGCTAGGTAGCATAAAATTGGACTCTGGAGCAATGAAAGAAGGTCATGTGAGCCAATGAGTCCAGATTTACCCTGTTCCAAAGTGATGGGTTCATCAGGGTAAGAAGAGAAGCAGATGAAGTGATGCACTCATCATGGCTAGTGTCTACCAGCCTGTGGGGGTTAGAGTTATGATCTGGGCTTGGTCAGCTTCAGCAACATTATGTTCCCAAAGAATGAGGTCAGCTGACTACCTGAATATACTGAATGACCAGGTCTTTCCATCAGTGGAGTTTTTCCTTCGCTGATGACATGGGCATGTTCCAAGATGACGATGCCAGGATTCAAGGGGCTCACAATGTGAATGAGTGGATCAGGGAACATGAGACGTCATTTTCACACATGGATTGACCTCCACAGAGTCCAGACTTCAGCCCCACTGAGAATCTTTGGGATGTTCTGGAGAAGATTTTGCGCAGCGGTCTGACTCTCCCATCATCAATATAAGATCTTGGTAGAAAACTAATGCAACTCTGGACAGGAATAAATGCTGTGACATTGCAGAAGCTTATCGAAACGATGCCATGGTGAATGTGGGTCATTCTCAGAGCTAAAGGTGATCCAATGAAATATTAGTGTGCAACTTTTTTTTTTGATGGGCAGTGTATGTCAATGCCTAAATACAATTCAAACATGATAAATCAATCATAGCTCGTTTATCCCACATACACTGAACGCCTACAACCTTTATCACGCACCAGGGCACAGGCTGATCGCTGTGCTGACACACAACGTCTGCTCAAAGCTCATCAGAGGTTTGCACTGCCACTCACATCTCGATCAAACAACTGCTGTGTGTCTGCATGTGTGTGTCTGCATGTGTGTGTCTGCATGTGTGTGTGTGTGTGTATGTGTAAGCATTTGAGCGCAGAGAGAACAACTGGCAATGAGAACAAGCAGACAGACAAGAGAAAGAACACGAGCCTGAAGATAAAAGGCGCGGCACATCCGAATGTGACACGGTATGTAAATCAGACTTCTATAGCGAGTATCTGTAATTATCAGCGAGGAGAAAAGGGCCGGTGGGAGTGCTGTTAAGTGTCTGTGGACTGTGTAACACCTCAGACAGGCTTCATGAGGCCTTTCATCTCCGTGCAGTAAACAGTTTACACAACTCAAACGCGGTGTCATACACACACTGACATGATGCAGAGGACGGAAGGTGTTGAAGGCCTGATCTGGGTTCGCATGTTCTCCATCATAAGCATGTATGTGTGTAAATGCATATTTTACAATCTCAATATTCTGTTCAGTGTTGTGTGTGTATAAATAGACTGGTCGTCCCGGCAGAAACACTATCCCCAGGCTGAACCGGGAGGTGACGTAATGCAATGTAAACACAGTGTGTGCCATTAGGCCTGTCCTGGTGGGCTGCCACTAATCACTACACACCATGACTGTTTAAGCAGTGACTACTCAACACTAGCATGGATACACACAGAAAGGAATACAGAGATTAGCATCACCAGTTGAAAAACAGCTTCTTGTGATGCATTATGGCACCAGTTTGTCTCGAGCCCTTAAGCAACAGACAGTCGGTCAATATGAAATACGTCGGCGCTGGTGTTCATGTCATACAGGGTGGGTAGGATGGTGGTTACAGTGTCCCAAGGGCATTAAATTGCATCTGTATGTCTTATAGTCTCACAGTCGACACTGATTTCTGATCCAAAAGTCAAAAATTTAAAGAGCTATGTTGTGACCCGGCTGTCTAGGGTAACCATGGAGTAACAAAACGAAAGCACAACAAATGCTGAGTTGCAGAGGAACAGGTGGGGATTTATTATTCTGCCAAGGAACGCGGCGGAGTTATGTGACGATCGGCGTATGTTTGTCTGTCTGTTTATCTGTCTGTTAGCAACATTACTCAAAAACGGACAAACGGATTTGGATTAAATTTTCAGGGAAGGTCAGAAATGACAACAGGACCAAGTGATTTGATTTTGGCAGTGATGCAGCTTGTAGTCTGGATCCACGGATTTGTGGATCCAGTAATGTTGCAAACAGACAAATAAAGCAACGCTGATTATCACATAACTCTGCTGCATTCCTTGGCGGAGTAATAATACATTCCGTTTCTGCAAATAGCTTCTTCTGAAACCTATACCAGCCCTTAAGATGTTACAACCAAAAAGCGCAGGGAAATTGGTGTTAATTAATTTAATTGCAGCCAAAATAAACTAAATAAATAATTTATATAACAACAGCATGTCAGCAGAATAAACTTTTTAAATCTAAAAGTTGAAATGGGTCATTCACTCCATGCATGTATGTGTAGTAAAACAAAAACTAGCCAAAAGCATCCACCATCAACAGAAAACTTCAATAAGAGGGTCTTGACGGCATATCTGAGTGTGAACGAGTAAACACTTACAAGTCATTGCTTGGTATTAAGTCATTATTCCCACAAGACATGAATTTAACAAGGGGCCAAAAAGCAAAGATAAGAGTCCATCAACACCAAGGCCTACTATTTTACCACAACTCACAGCCTGAAGCTTCAACACTGAATTTCACTGGCTTTTGATAAATGACCCCACTTGCTGTTACTCATACCTACATGACAAAATAGGCTGTAATTGGCTGTAAAATGACCCACATGGCCTGTATGGAAATGATTCACTTGAGTGTTTTCTGATCTGCTGTGCATGTGGTTGATTTTTTTTCTGACTGAAACTACTGAAACCAACACTGATTGATGGTAAAAGAAGTGAACTGCAACATTCAAGGTCAAACTAAAACTATTTATATCTCAGTAGACAGAGCTGGATTGAATCTGCTAGGAGCCCTGTGGCAAACAGGAACTGTGGGCCCCTGTGGACCCCATGTTCTTCCCACGTCTTTATCCGCACCAATCTTCTTTTTTTTAAAAATTTTGCCCAGGGCCCTGGAAACCCATATTTCTTCTGCTGGAATAGTACCTTGCTCAGGATTTGCTGTGGGTCAAGTAGCATATAAGGAAGTACTTATGTAAGCATAATATCAGATCAGCGTCTTAGCATCAACACCCAATATTCTTGTTTATGTTCAAAACATCAAATAAGTAGAGTTACACGCCAATCAGCAACATTGAAACCACTGACAAGTCTTGTGTATGCCACTGAAATCTTAGATTCTGGCATTCATGAGTTACTTCCACATACACCATCAATTTAGACACTGTTGCAGACAAAGCACACCCCCACTTACAAGACAACAGCATTCCCAGCAGGGCGACACACCCCATCGCACCAAACCAACTCCTCAGAAACAGTGTAAGGAACATGACAAAGGACCCATGGCAGTAACCCGACCTTCATACTCCCAAGATCCCAATCCAATCAGGCATCCATGGGATGTGCTGGAACAAGCCTGATCCACAGGGGCCACATTTCTGAACCCACAGGACCTGAAGAATCCACTGCCAGACACCACAGGACCCCTCAGAGGTTCTCTGTACGGACCTCAAGGGGCCAGAGGTGCTGTAGGATCTACACAGTAATAGAGAGGTGGTTCAAATGTAGTGGCAGATCAGTGTCTGCAACTTAAGCAAGTTTAAATTGCTTTTCATTGCTACTCTAAGCAAAACTGAAAAAACAGCTAATTGCACAGATAAATACTTGAGGAATTAGTGTGTGCCAGTTTTGGGTAGCAGTGCATCAGCTTGATTTAGAGACAAGCCGATAGAGTCTTGTCTTCTTGACTTGATTCGGACGTGAATGATGACTGTATTATTTCACCGCATGTTATGCATGCTAGTGTAAGCACTATCAGCAACATGCCTGATATGTTAAAATGACTCTGTGAGAACAGAGAAGAGGACAACAGTGTTCAAAAAGAACAATTTGCCCACAGCCTGCAGTGTAGCTCCTGCCAGTGAACCCCGCTTCCTGAAAAACAAGCTTTTCTCCGTTTCATCTCACCTCTTTGTCATTGTCTCCTGTGTCTGTCTCTGGGTTCACAGACGCAGATGAACCTGTTCGTTTGATCCCACTGCTTTATTGTGCCCATTCATTTGTACAGTGACGAGCACGGCGGCGGCTCCAAATCCTTCATGTGCGCGCACACGCACGCACACACACACACACACCGTGTGATTAACGATGGTTCAAAGGGTAAACAAATGCACTTAGATGTTTGTGTGTTCTTTCAGATGAATGCCCTCACACACAGCTATGTAGAGACACACTGGCAGGTATATCCAAAGTTATATTAATAACCATCACAAACCCACAGGCCACACGCATAAACCCACACATCAAGCTCCACTCCCACGCTTATTACCATGTATGCACACATACTGTATGTTCTGTACAGGCTCACACTTCTATCCATGCACGTAAACACGCCTAGAGCTGCATAATAGATGCGGTTGATAAGCCAGAAACAAGAAGTACACTTTTTATGAGGTGAGACTTGGACTGCAGACATCTGGTCCTGAGACTGAGGTTCAGGTCATTATTTTTCCCCCACTGTTTCTGCTCTGCTATTGTTCCAGCTTGTATATTAGACATTCCTCAGACATCATCCAAGATTACTGCAAGAGAAAGAAACCACAAAAGCTGTTCTCACACAAAGAAGTGAAGACAGGAGCACATGAGACACGGAGGTTTTAAAAATGCACACATGCTTGTGTCACCAAAGGTTTGCGGCCATTAGCTTATCAAACAGGAGAAATCTCTTAATTGACTAATGGCCAGTGAGGTGTGCATATTACCTAGAGGGAGATTAATGCGTCCACGTGCGTGAGTCTGGAAGTGAGAAAGACGCTCTTGCTTTTCTAATTGCTTCTTTCAATGGCTGTTTCCTGGGTAATGAGGCTGGAGGAGCATTAGGAGGTAAAGTGTGTTAGATGAGGAATAGTGTAATCTGGTTAGCACTAATGTAATGTCACCTAATCTGATGTGATCTAATCTAAACGGGATGCCGCACTCCACTCCGGACTATCAGTGATGCAGCACCGTGTTTGGTATGTGTGTGTGTGTTAGTTTAATCAAGCGGTTTTCTTAAGCATGGTACAGAGGAGGTAATTTCAAGCATGAAATGGAGAATGATACACTCACTACTGAGGTTGGCTTTGATTTAATAATAACGTTGAGGATGTCTGGTGCCTTATCTGAGATGACTGAATGATTAGAAAAGTCTACTCGAGCATCTTAGCGTCATTTAAGGAAAACTACTCAGGGCTAAAGATAATGAGGAAATTAATTTGGCTTTCTGGATCTTTTTATTGCATCTGCTAGACAGGCTAGGTGGACCTATGAGGACATTCTAGCTAGTGCAAAGTCACTTATCAAGATTTAACTCAGTTGCTGTCGATATTAAAGGAATAGGTGGACATTCTGGGATCTATGCTTAGTTCAGTTTAATTCAGTTTTATTCATAATGCAAATACATAACATACAGGATGTCATCTCAGGGCACGTCACATAGTAAGGAGAAGACTTGACAAAGTTATAGAGGAAGACAAAACACATTGAAACAATTCCCTTTGAGGAGACTATGTGGCAGGAGTGGAAAGAAAAAACTTCCCTTTAACAGGAAGAAATCTCTGACAAAGCCAGGCTCAGTTAAGGCAGACGTCTGCCCCGACTGGGAGGGGGGAGCTTGAAGGGAAGAGAAAACAGGATAGAAAGAAAGCTTTGCTGCTTTCTTGTTCAAACTTAGATGAGAAGGCTGATATCACTCTGATATCTGCATGTTAAATAGGAAGCTACACCAAGCTGAGATCTAGCTTAGCTCATTTAAAACTTGACAAATGGTGCACTATTCCTCGAAATCAGATGTTCCACAGGGCTCAGTTTTAGACTGCTTGTTGTTTGTCGTTTATATGATTGTGCTTATGCAAAAATATTTAATAAAGAAACTGCCAAAGCACCTAAATGGCTTAAGATAAACACATTTTTACTCTGTGTGTCATGAACTTTTCCCCAGAGCATTCAAAAAATATGTTAAGAAATGCCTCTGTGCTAGTGAGTTTATTTAGAATTTACATCTCTAGCAGTATTTTATGTTAATTTCATTAATTAAATGATTGCCGGATGGCTGCCTGTATTTTTCTTGCTCCCAAACTGTCTTGACTTTGTGTTACTGCCTGCAAATCTGTTGTTATAGTATGATTCTATCCTCATGTTTTAACCTGTTTGAATTTTGCACTGACTTTTGACATTTTCTATTATATAAATAAACTAAATGTTGTTTTCTGTGCCTGTCTGCCTATTTATCCTTACTCTCTGACAGTGTTTAATAAAATCTGAAACATTTTCTGCATAATCAGCTGCTCTTCAGTGCAGAAAAACCTGAAACCAGAGCTTAAAGGAACAATGTGAAAGGGATGATTTGGCAGATCCAGCCAAGGAGCTCAAAGGAAGAAGTACAAGCAGCATGTTGTTTGACATCTCACTGAACCAGGAAATAACTGAATCCATCATTTGATCATTTGATCACTTCATTGATTGTCTCTTTTTGATTTCATGGCGGTCAGGGATAGACAAGCCCTCGCTCTGTAAACCAGGATTAGGATCTGTTGTTCTGCCTTCTACATCTTAACATTACACAAATTAGAAAAACACTTTTCTTCGGCCCGTCTTGGAGGGAGGCCAGTGACTTCAGATGCCAACTCTACATTCCTCCGGCAGGGCAGGATAAAACCTGAATAAATATTGTCTCTGGTTTGAGCACGAAGCACAGCGAGAGGGTCTTTCCACTGTCTCTCTGGGTTTGGCAGCGAAGAAGTAAATGTGCATGAGCTCAGTGCAGCACTGGAATGAATCCAGAGGCCTTCAACATGCATAAACACAATTTACATTGATTCCATCACTCATGGAAGTGACACATCCTAATTTCAAACTATTGTTAATGTCAGTCCTTACAGTATTGAACCTGGTTGTACTTTTCCAATTAATAGTTGCAGTCCTTTGATTTTGAAATGATAAAGAGAGAGACAAGTGGCAACACTAGCAACTAAACACTTAATCAAACCTTAAAGACCCCAACTGGCCCCAACCATAACCCGTAACAGCTCGAGAAGTCATAGATGGATTGGTTCCGGACAAACAACCTCTTCCAATCATGGGGCCAGGAGGACCTCAAAAGGCTCATTCATCCAGTTGTCGTGGCAGTTCGTAGGAGAAGTTGAGCTGCCCAGTTCCCGTGCTAAGTGTGTGTGTGTGTGTGTGTGTGTGTGGGACTAAATGCTAGCTAGTGGTTCTTTTGGTGTGTTTAGAAATACTTTTTGAGAATTCACAGTTAGTTCAGTCAGGGGTACTACTGCACTATATTTTGGTTGTTTTTTTTTTTTACTTTTTATTAATTATCTTTTGTTTTCTTCTAGTATGTTAATATCAACTTCTGGGTAAAGTTCGCTTTCGGTTATATTTTGTTCTTTTACTTCAGTAGCACCTAATTGCATTTAATCCCCTTACTTTTTGTATTTTATTGTGAATGCACCCCTTTCAAAATAAATTCAAGCCTTTTATAACACAGCGTTGGTTTTACTCTCTTTTGTTGCCATCCAGTTACCCGAGACAGATGGGTCGGAACACTTGGTTCCACAGTTGTGTTACAAATCCCTGATGCAAGACAACTTTCTCTGATGGCTTAGAGCTCCTGAGTACAAGTTCAAACAGCTGATCATCACTCGTTGTCGCCTTTAAAGTTTTATTCCAAAGTGGACAACTTTTGCTGAAAGTAACAATGCAAAGCAAAGCACTGTGCATATTACTTCAGATGGGGGTCAGTGGTGGTTTGAAGCCTTCACTTGCCAATTGCAATGTTTTAGTTTCAAATGTCTTCACTCTCAGTGAATGTATGTGTGCATTTAGCATCAACCTGAAGTTCTTGAGCCTGAAATATGCCCTTCTTAAAGTGAAGCTTTTCTTCTTATACTTAAGTGAGAAAATAAGATCAAACACACACACCACTGTACAAGCAGCAACATGCATCACCGTTTCCAAGCACTCAGAAGTTCAGAGACCAATTCTATGTGCTTACTTTTCCAGGGGAATAGCTTTCAAGGTTAATACAGTCAAAATGCTGCCAGTGGGAAATGTAGACCAAGTGCCCCAAAAGTGACTTCAGATCACTTTGTGCTCATGTAGTAGCTACATGCTGAATCAATATTCATGTCTGTGCTAAAAAGCTTCCAGTAGAAGAGCAACACCATTTTTTACAACGGGAGTCACGCATTTTACCCCACGTCTCCCTCGACACCTCCGTCTTTTCTATGCCTCTTTACTTCTCCTCAAACTATTTTGGCATGAGCGCCATTCATCAAGGGAGTGGAGGGACTGACAGGAGAGCTGAGGAAAAAGGATGTAGGCAAGAGAGTGACAGGCTGTCTCGGAGGCCATAAAGACTGGGGGAAGTTTCTTATGTAAAGCGAGAGAAAGGTTGACCTTCCCAAGTAAATATGGTCTGTGTCACATAGTTGGCAGACACACAACTATTCCATCAGCTCCACCATAAATGGTAACGCTCTTAAACTGCACGGGGAGATAAAACAGACACCCTCCCCTTACTCGTCCAACTCCACTCTTCCACCCATCACCCCCTCTATCCCTTCACCTCCAAGTCATCACACTTCCCTTATCCCAATCCAACACTCTATTTAATCACCTTTTTATCCCCCCCATCTCTGTGTCGCACACACATTTATGTGCGCTGAACTTGGCCGGGCTGCTGAGACAATGTGTGCACCATGTCGAGTGTTTGTGTGCATGTATTGTGCATTTAAGAGATGGGAAGCAGACGAAGGGTTCTGTTATGTGTCATGGACCAAGAGGGTTGAGGCACTGTAGCTCTATACAGTGACGGGATGCAGGGAAACAACGTGTCTGCGTTTGCAGGACACGTGTGTGGATGTACAGTATCTGTACAGTATCTGTTGTTGTCCATCTACTCAAGAGGCCACCCTGGTTTATATTTCAGAGGTCAGGTCACAGTGAATCATACTGTACATGTATGTGACTGTGTTTGACTCCACTGCAGACTCTGATCCACAGTGCCAGACCCAGTCACAAGTCTTGAGATAAGGAGTCAATGCTCATTATTCTCAGAGCAGAGCTCACGTGTCCAAGCCAAAAGTAAAGTATCTTCTGTCTTGTATCACAATAATGAGGAAATATTATGTTGAGAGCTTAAAAATTAAGAGGGACCTTAGTTTAATTTTCACAGAAGTATGTAATGCACATCTCTGGCAGTTGTTCTTTTAAGCAATCTGGCAACAGAAAATGTGAAGAACAAGAAGAAATGGCAGCTGATTTAAACATGCAGATTTCAAAATACTCAAATGATCTATTATGTGCACACATTCACCAAATTGCATAACTGTCTGGGTAGTTGACTTAATTTTAGTGCAGAAGCTTCGCTCTAAATTCACCCGCAATAGCTGATTAATAATTAAGTATGTAGGTACAAAACTCAATTCTAAATTAATCAACAATAACTAATTATTTACTGTGTGAGTAATTAACGTAACTTCACTCAACATGTAATTATTTTTGCAATACTTGATTTATTTATGTGTGTTTACCTAAGTTGAGTTAAGTGAAATTAAAATAACTAAACTGTTAATTAAACCTAATTCACCTGCAATAATTGATTAATTAAGTATGTAGGTACATAACTCTAAATTCTTCTGCAATAATTAATTTTTAACTGTGTGAGTACTTAACGTAACTTGACTTAGCATGTAATTCATGTGTAATACCTGATTAATTAAGAAAAGTTAAGGTAAATGAAGTTAAGATAACTCTTAATTTAACCCAGTTCATCTGCAATAACTGATTAATCACTTTGTACATACTTTACATTAAATTTGCCAGCAATAACTGATTATTTCTTAACGATGTGCATACTTAAATTGACTTCACTGAATTTGAATTAAATTAACTTAACTCTAAAATATTGCAATTAATGGCTTGTAGCTAACTTGTGGCTAATATGGTCATAGAATCAGTCTTTAAGTTGATTTACTGTAACAGCCCTATTCGTAAACATTTGCTCTTTGCGCATTTAGTCTTTATTTGGAGTCAAGTAATGGATGCTGCCATTCAAAAGTTTACCGTTACTTGGAAATGTCCTTATTTTTGAAAGAAAAGCATTTTTTAAAAATAAAGATAACATTAAATTTATCAGAAATACAACCCCCTATGTAGATATTCCATTAAAAATCATCCGTTTCCAGCTAGAATAGTCATTTACCACATTAACAATGTCTATGACTGCACGGGGACAATGTATGACAATCTATGACAATGTCTAGACTTTATTTCTGATTAATATGTTATCTTCAATGAAAAAAAACTGCTTTTCTTTCAAAAATAAGGACATTTCTAAGTGATCCCAAACTTTTGAACAGTAGTGTAGCTAAGTGCAGTTTTAACCAAACTTACTCAGATGATTAATAAATACTTTGAGGGGTAGATCAACTCAGAAATGTCGAAATGTTGCAAATGAAGTCAGCAATAAAATACTTTCTTCAAAGGGAAGTTCGTGACTAAAGGAATAAGCAACTGTGGTGAGAAAAATAGAAACAGCAATCACTGGGACAGTGAAACCTTAAGTGAAATCTGCACACATGCAAACAAACACAGCTGCAAATTGACAGCATATTTTGTTCTATCAAATAGCTCCGTCCTGCTCTTAATCACAGTAATTTGTTTTTGATAAGCACATTATATGTAATTTTTTCCAGCAGAGACATTCATTGGCCTTTACAAATAGGTCGTGCTTCTGGTTTGATTCAATTTTGCACATGTGTTATAGTTATGTTCCGCATATTTCTCTCCCCATCAATTATTCATCAGGTCGGCTGTTTTGTCCTCGTAAACTCTCCTTAAGACACAGTCGGAAGCCTGCAACCTTATTTGCAGCTGAATCATACATAATAGCAGATCTGTTGTGTGTGTGTTTGTCTCTGTGTGTATCATCCATTTGCAGAACAGGAGGGGGGACTGGAAAACAGGTCAACTTGATCGATAAGCTGTCACACTCAACTTGGCTGAAAGACCATTTCTTAAAGGCACACTTTTCCCCAGACACAAACTTTGACTTGCGTTCAGCAGATGATGCATGGGAGGTTTTATCTGTCTGAGAGGTGCATGGATCTTAGGTTATGGCAATAATTATGACATCTATGATACATCCACTTTGCCTGAGCCGCAAGACAGATGAACAATGAATGATGAATGAACAACAAAAGACTGGATAGTTTATAACTTATTTTGGACGATTTCTGTGTTGCTAACACAGTACACTGACAGCAATATTAAAACCAGATACGTGAAGGAAGTAGCATTAGTCTTCTCACTACAATGCAATGTTCTGGTGGGGAACCTCAGGTCCTGGTATTCACGTGAATGTTATTTTGACATCTGTCACCCACCTGAACATTACTGCAGACAAGGCCCAGCAGGACAACTCACCCTGTCAGACTGCAAAAACTTCTTGGAAACAGCTAGAGAAACACAAAAAACCCCCAGTCTCTCCAGATTCCAGTGCAACTCAGCATGTATCTGCTGCCAGCTTCCTGGTACCAGACGAGACGCAGCACCCCGGGGGTCCAGGGGTATTTATACACTATGTGCATATTAGACAAGCAGAATGCTAATGGCAGCCAGGATGTTTGTCGGGTTTCTATTCTTCCAGCTACTGCAGACCCGAAAGGATAATTCCAATTTCTTCCAACTTGGACAATGTCTGATTAACATTGCTATTGTGGCTCATGCTAATTTTGCATTCTCCACCTCTGTTTTAGAGATTTGAGGAAATCTTCTTCAGACTAACAATCAGTCTGAAGAAGACCAACGTCTTGGCGCAGAATACAGCGGAACCGCCAACCATCACAACTTTGAGCTTGACATAGTTCACCAGTTCATGTACCTTGGCTCCACCATCACTGACAATCTCTCCTTTGACACTGAAATCGAGAAGAGGATCGAGAAGGCAACAGCAACACTCGGTCACCTCACTGTGGACCAACCCCAAGCTGACAGTGCTGATGACACCTCTGTGTCATCAGCACTGTGCTGTACGGCATCGAGACATGGACCACTTATGCCAGACAAGACTCAACACCTTCCATCTGAGAAGCATCCGTCGTATCCTGGACAAATCCTGGCAAGATGGAGTGTCCTACGCCGAGGTCCTATCCTGAGCCAACCTTTTAAGCATGTTCACCCTGCTCAGACAGCACAGGCTGCGTTGGCTGGGCCATGTCTGTTACACGGAGGATGGTCGCATTTCAAGACATCCTCTATGGAGAGTTGGCATCTGGGTGGAGAACCAAAGGCCGCCCTCAGCTACATTACAAGGATGTCTGCAAGAAAGACACGGAGGCACTCGACATCAACACCGAGTCCTGGGAGGACCTTGCAGCTGACCGTGCGAGGTGGAGAAGCACCCTGAATCAACACCTCAAGTCAGGGGAAGAGAAGCTGACTAACAGCAGAAAAGAGGGCCCGCAGAAAGGAGTGCAACAACCCTAACAGACCAGAAACCACACACAAATGCGACTTTTGCGACAGAGATTATCATTCCCGCATAGGTCTCCTTAGCCACAGGTGACGCTGCAACATCTGAACAAACAGGACAACCAGGATGTACACACATGATCAAACCCTGATCGACAGAGGCCTACTACCTCTGTTTTAGAGAGTTGAGGAAATCAGGAGCTAAACAGAACAGCACACACACAACATACATGAGGGTGATCCCCCTGCAGCTTTGAAAAAAAAATAACAGAGATGATTTAGCTGTTTTTTGAGTCTGGCTGAAAGTAAACAGATATTCAGCGCCTGGGAGTCTGGGACAGCCAGCTGCACTCAGGATCTTCACCCAGGTCCCTTCATATTCATCCACACATGATGGTTAGTGAGCAAATGTGGGTCTGTGGATAACATGTGTTTGTGCTAGTGCAGTAGCAGTAAACACGATGTCAAAGACATAAAATTACCCTTTACTTAGTGTAAAAGATGAAAGTTTAATCCTTTTTTTTTCCAGCTTTCTGCACAGATTTTGGGGATGCGAAATACCATCTCCAGAGTGTCTATGTTTATTAATGTTACAAAACTCTGTGTTTACATTCTGTCAAACCTGAAAACAACTGTTTCAAATGATTCATGTAAAAATCACGTGTTCTGGAAAGCTGCAAGAAGGTTGTACTTCATTCTCCCTAACATACATTGTTTTCATTTTGCCAAATCTCTACAGTGGAAACTGGCACAGAGCCACAGTTACGTGCCACAGTAATAGAAAATACATCATGTTGAAACAGGTCAGAATCAAACATAAATTCTATATGATCTATTGTATTTTTATAAAAGCATTTGGCAGCTAGCAAATGTCAGCAAATAGGACACATTCCCACTTCTAGTGTAAAGAGGAATATAAAAGATAAAATAGCCCTGAGAGACTCTGCCGGAGTTTTAGCAACTGGGTCAGCATTTAAGGGATTCATCAATCGTACGTACATTAAAGATGTGGTAAGTAACTTCAATCTCCATCCATAACCCTTTATTTAAGTCTAAAATCACGACTGTGCAGTTTTATAGTCCTAAAGCTTAATATGCTGACAATGATGTTAGTTTGAATAAGATTTTTTGCAAGTGAGACAACTAAATCCATCTTCACAAAAGTAAGCACTTGTGTAGGAGTTTGAAAGCTTTTAGGGCCGTCTTTGGCCAATCCCCTCTTGCTCATTGCAGCTCACGAGCTGGCAAATACACTGTAATTATGGACGCAATTTCCAACAACTGTTATTGATTGAAAATGAAATGGACTGTCGGTTTATTTAACCGACAGTCCGTTGCGTTATCAATCAATATCTGATTACCAGTGAAAATAAATGAAACACAGTGAACTTATTTCCCTATGATGACAAAGCCACAGACATGCAACAGTCAGCGCAAAAGGGGCTCTTTTAAATTAGCCAGTTATCAAGAAAGACGTCCTGGTAAATTCTGGCTCATGTTGAAGATATGAGCTCTGGTCAGAAGCCATTAACTGTCACAGAAGTCTCGTCATAGTGACCCGTTGTTAGCTAAAATCCCACAATGCTCTTTGCTTGTCGACATAAACTGCCTGTAGTCCAAAAAAGCTCCTCCTCCTTCACTTTTGAAACAACAAAAGCACTCAGAGAGCACAGTACTCAAACAAGGCTGCTCAGTCATTGTGTCATTTCCGACCGGTGAAATCTTAAAGAATTTGTGGCAGATATCACACCAGCATAGAATGTGGCAATTTAATATAGATGTACCCACAAACAAAATGACCTTGTGCTGAGCACAGGTGTGGAAAGAAAGGATGCAGTAGTTGAAGATGATTCTTTGAACAAACCGCCAAGAATTTATCATTTGGGGTAATCTATTCTTTGCTTAGTAGGACAAATAATTGAACTGTGTCCGCAGTATGACAAATGTATAAGTGCTTGAAATAACTTTGGAACACTACATCATGTCAGTCTAAGTTTTAATTGAGAAAATATTCAATTAAAAATGTGTTGCAGTGAATACAGTCTTTCTAGTCTTGAAACTACTTGTACAGTAAAAGTGGTCATCACATGGGATACACTAAACTCTGAGAGAGAACTCGGCTGAAGGATGTATGGAAACTGAAGTCTCACCTCCATGTGGAGTTACAGAGACATCAGAAGCTTTTTGATCCTGTGTCTATTGGATGTCGATGGGTTTGCAATCAATGAAGTGTCTCACTAAAGTTTTGCACAGCCTGTCTGGAGACTGGAGGGATCCATGTTACCCTAACTAGGAGAGAACACTCGAGAAAGAAGAGAAAAAACTTGTAGAGTGAGGAAATTAGGAGAAGGCATAGAGGCAGACAGGATCTGTGAAGAAATGAAAGACATAAAGGTGAACAAAAAGGAGCAAGAGGAAAAAAGCAGGCAACAAGGGAGGAGGAAAAGAGGAAGACGAAGCAGAACTGGAAGAAGAACAAAAAACTATTAGCAGAAACACAAGGGGGAAAGTCAGGAAAAAAAAGGATGGCAGAAAGGTGGAGACTAGAAAGTTATAAAACCTTCTCTGTGTGTGTGTGTGTGAGAGAATGAGTGTGTGTTTGTGTGCTGAGGAGGTTTGGCATCTGGATGTGTTTATAGGCACTGGGTCAGGGACCGAAAGTAACCCTGAAAAGCCTGGCTAGGCTTCAATCTCCTACCACACACCTACACACAAACAAACACAAGGCTTGTGTCACTTACTTTACTTGTGTTATATAACTTTACACCAAATCACATATGCCAAAAACACAACACCCAACACAATAGCCTCAAACAAATACCTCAAAGCTGAAACCTGCAGGTGGCAAACAGCTTTATGCTCTTTGTAAAAACCACCACAAGAACATCAGAGGAGAACGGTGCATGATGAAAACACATTTTTAATAACAGTGCAAGTGAAATGTAAGTTATGATCACTGGAGGGAATTCACCTCCAACAACTATAGCAAAAGGGCATTTCAGGATTCAAAGCAGAAGACTATGGTGGACTTGACATGCAAGTTAAAGGAACCTTAAATTCGCCTGTAATGTCCAGTAACTTTCGCAAAGGTATTAGTTCCTCCAGTGCATTGTTTCTACACAAGACAAAGCACCCAGAACATTGCAGATTCCTTTGCAGATGTATCAAAAGTGCAACATTCTTAAATCTTCTGAATGTCATCCTCTGCAAAAATGGGCCAAAAAGCCTGGACTTCATCAAAGGCCCATCGTGCATAAAATCTCTCGGGTGGCTCCTTGGAGCAGGTCTTGTGCTTGAAATCAATATTTACTTTTTCTATGACCGTGATCTTTCTTTAAACTTAACCAAGTGCTTTCAATTGCTTAAACACAGCAGTAAAAACATTCATCACACTTTGGCTGCCTGGAGCAGGTACTGAAGGGACTACCAATGACAGTGAACAGTACGCAGATACCTTCAACTTACACATTTCCTCCCTGGCAGCTTTACATTTTACATAAAACATATTTTCTAATGCAAATATGTTAAAAACAAGCATTATTTTAAGTCAGGAGGACTGCCACTGTGACTGCACCAATCCATCAGATTGCTGTTGGCACTGAGTGTCAGAAAGATGTGTGTTTTTTTTGCCATTCCTTCCGTCTGGTTGTTGTGTTCCCATGATTTAGGATATGTTCCAGTCTCTATACTATCATACTATTTAGCATGCCAAGAAAAGATTCAGTATTTTCTAACACATAGCATGTCAAATACAGTATGCAAAAATAGCAGAATGTTCTGTTACATCCTTATTTTGCAGTATGTAAGCCAGCAGCTTCTCTGACCTCGCCGCAGCAGAAAATATGCCACATATATGGCATATTGAGGTGTCTTGATATAACAAGCTTGAGCCACAGAGAGAGAACAAAGATATGATTGTGCACCATAGACTACAACATGACATGTTTTACACCAGTCACTTCCACCTGCCCTGTTTTCTCACCTCCTTTATTGCCTGATCTTCTGTGCCATCATGACATCACAGCCTTACCTCAGATCTACCTTCTTCAACTTTATCCTTAAATACACCACATGAGGTGCATTCCTGCCTACTTGAAGTGATTTTAATGTGCTAATTAGCAGGGTGGAGGTGACAGACTTGTCCACAAATATACATGCTGAGATTAGGGGAGGAGATGCTGCCGTATTTTCTTTTACCGCTGATAAGGTCACAGGTGGCTTTGTTGATAGGCAGCATGAGACTTCAGGAAGAGGCGGGGATAGGTGACCATTCCACATGTTCAGCAGATCTGTTTCCTTTCAAACAGACTGCAATCACACCTGGCTGACATCTGACCACACTGAGTGTCAGACTATCTCCAGATGTGGCTCTCAGCATGCTGCATGCATTTACACCTGACATTAACATGCGTTTTTCCTCATCCAGCTAAGTAATCATGATGCAGATTGCATGTTAATATCAGGTGTAAATTGGGTCAAAGAGAAGGAAGCACAGGGAATAACAAACTGCACACTGAGAGTGAACGAGCAAGAAAATATCCTTCAGATGTTGTTGGGCCTTCCCCAGCCGTTAAATCACCCCTGTTATTCTCTCTCTCTCTTCTTTCTGTCTTTTGCTCTGTCTCTCATAGTCTGTCTCTCTTTCTGCTTTCTCTCTCACATGGCTGTAATTATGCTTGTGTAAACAAATGAGACCAAAGAGAGAAATCAGGAATTCCAGTTGGGCCTGTGGGAGCAGTGTTGCTTTCACAATCACACACGATGACACACACATCCACAAAGGATCCATAAGTTAAACGAACACCCTCCTACTAGCTTTCATTATGTCTCATTTGTCTCTCTATTATGCTTCAGTGTATTGTCCTAGTGTGAACTCTATACAACTGCTCAGCTTCGCTACTCCGTTGGCGCACCATCCAGTAGCAACTCACCAGACTCACACTTCTGTCAATAAGACATTCAGAAGCACACATTAACACTAACCTGCTCATGGTACTCGATCCCCATGCTCAGCGTGTTGATCAGAATGGCGATCATAATCCCTCGACCAAAGTACTTGCTGTCCACAATCTTTCTGAATGTGTCGCACACCAGCCTCCAGAAGTGAACCACCTTGGCCGCCGTTTTCCCCAGCCTCCGGTACTTCTTCCTGGGCTGCCGACTGTCTCTCCTGTCCCTGTGGTGGAGGTCCTGGGTGAACTCGTAAACCCCGTCACTATCTGAGTCACCAGGCGTCTCGTTGCCCTCTGTGCCACCCTCCAATTCGTTGGCCAGGGCCTTGGCGCAGTAAGGGCAGCTCTCGGGGTCTAATGTCAGAGCGGCTGTGTCCATGGCGCTGCTCGTGGTGCTGAGGTCACGAACAGACAGCTGGCAGGAGAGCTGAGCTGCAGTTGGGCGAGAAAGGTCAGATGGAGAGGCTGAGACAAAGAGAAGGGTACTGCAGTGAAATCAGTGTGATTGTGATAAATTACAAAAATGAAGTGGTTTGGACAAATTGCCAAATGCAATGACAGAAATCTGTTGTGAATAACAACATTTTCAGACAGTTGCGTGTGTGTCAGGGGGAGTGTGTTTGATGGTGATGGGCAGTGTGTGCTGTATGAGTAATGTCTTGTCTCTACAGGCTGTGCTGTGGCCTGTCTGGCTGGAAGCCAAATTTTCCACGATCTGTCTAACCTTAACAGACCTGGCCTGACTTTTGCTGAGTCCAATGCCTTTTAGAAACTTGGCCAAGAGAAAACGAAGCTGGCTGCAAGCTTGGACATGAGGGATTAACATTTATTGACCGTAATTAGCACTCTTTCTGTCCGTCACAAAAAAAATCCTCTCTGGACAGTGTTACAGCTTGAGGCTTAGTCGCAACAAATTGATACCACACTGCACCAAATAGGTTGTTGCAGAAAAAGAACACTTTCCGTGCTGTGCCACTTAATTCACTTGAACACTGCTGTGTAAATTAAAAACTGATTGTGAGTAAATGAGATGTTCTTGTAATTTTCCATTTCCAGGTTTTTGCTAAGCCCAGCAATACAGACCATAGACCACAGCTAACACAGAGGACATGTAAAGAATGAAGCTAATCAAACTCTCCCTGGTTTTAATCAGTATATGTGCGACTTTAGCTCTGTATGTTTGTTGTGTATCTACCTGTTGGATTGTGAGTGTCCACCAGAATCGATGGCCGTCTCTCCAAGGGCATGGGTGGAATATTGAGGTTGAAGCTGATATTCGTCAGGGTGCTCCCTCGCCTAGACTCTGCAAGGGCTCGAGCCTGGAGGGTGGGGTAGTTCTTAGGCCCTGGAGCAGCAAAGGGGACAGAATTCCTCTTCATGGCCCTCAACATGGGAGCTGGAGCCAGGGAGAGGGAGCCTGGAGTTGTTCCCGTATTGGTGGGTGAAGGAATACAGCGAAGCATTTCTGTGTTGAATACACTGCAAACTGAAGATGAATCTGCAGGATTGTACAAAGTGGCAAGGTTTGTATCGGAGGTTGCTGCTGTTACTGAGGAGGGCGGCGCCAAAGCAAGTTGCCCACTGCCAGTGGTTGGTATAAGAGCCCCTCCGTTGTTGCTTTGAGCCCCAGCCTCCACATCTCTACTCTCCAGACCCCTGAAGCTCCCACCCCTCACACTACCATTCCCTAGATGGTAGTGTTGGTGGTGGTGGTGGTGATGATGGTGCACCATGTGATGAACTGTCACGGATCCCTGCCTCGAGGACTTTCTCCTCCTCCTCTGGCTTTGGCTGCGCTGGGGCTCTGTGGCTGGGGGCGAGGCGGCAATGTTGAGCCCAGCACGACGAGCCAAGAACCTGCAGACATGAGCCACTTGCTTGGCACCTTTACGGATGATGTGGACCAAATACTTGAGCAGCTCGTCATAGCAGGAGCCCGGCTCGGACAGGGATGCCAGAGTGCTGGCATTGGACATGAAGCGCACCCGTTGTTCCTTCATCAGCTGGCTCACCTTCTGCTTGGTCTCTGAGAACTGGGTGGCGATGACCACCAGGCACAGGTTGATCATGAAGAATGAGCCGATCTAAGGACAGAGGAGGGGTAGATGACATTGTTATTCACACATCCTCAGGGGATTCACCCGTCCCCTAGTTGACCCACTTGTTCAATCATTGGCAGCCACACAGCTGGTGGCACCATGAAGTGGCACTTACAATGATGAGTAGGATGAAGTAGATGAAGCTGTAGAAGGAGTGAGCGTCCATCACAAAGTACATGATGTCCACCCAGCCCTCCAGGGTAATCACCTGAAAAGGAACATGGGCAGTAAAGCAGAGAGATAAACAGATCAGACAATAGAAACAGGAAAGAAACCAAACAGAGAAGAATTAAAAATAGGAACTGAAAGAGACCATATTTCACAGTCGAGAGTGTTCCAAATCGGAGACTCGGTAAAAGACTAATCCCCAACATTTCTCTTGTGTGCTTCACCACACACAGGCAAACCAGAGCAGAAGCCGGACTTATTTGAGGACTCATCTCCAATCTGGCTTTCATCCTCTACAATAACCCCCCTCAGTTAGACAGCAATGAATGAACACTTCGACCAAAGACTTTTCAGAGGATATAGAGATAGCAAACAAATTCCGTGGAAAAATGAGCCTGTGGTGGTGTGGCTGTGGTGACCTGCTAATCCTGTAAGCCCTGTTTGTGTGATACACTGGCCACTGGGGCAATTAGGCCCCCTTTATCCTTATCCGTCTCTTTTGTATTACATGATTGCACATCAGCCAAACCATGGTGGATGCTCACCACTACAAAAAACGTTCATTTAATCTGGCCTTTTAAAATCTGTCTCCTTTTTCAGTCCAGCTGTTTATCCACAGCTCACAGCCGTTATCAGTCGATCTACCTGAAAGATGGCAATCCAGGCGTAGCAGATGTTGTCAAAGTTGATGGCTCCCTTGAAGGGGTTAATGGGACCGGCAGAACAGTTGGTGTAGTACTGGTTCCAGTTGACACAGGTGGTGTTGTCTGTGCTGTTGTAATAGTACATGTCCACGTTACACTGCAACCTGGACATGCCCCTCTCCTCATACAGCTTGGGAACCGAGCCACAGTCCCTCATGCCGTTCTCTCGGGGCTGAGAGCAGATGAAGGGACTCTCGTCGTCATTTTCTGTGTGGTAGTATTTTCCCAGCTCCACGGAAAGAGGGCTTGTGGGAGGTGAAAGAGACAATATAGTAGGGAATTGGTTAATATGGATATTTACACCAGACTAGTTAAAACAGATGCTCTGAAAAATGACAGTTAAAACAACTAAACTGGCAGTAGGGTGCTTGTGGATTCTGGATTATTACTGATCTCTGTAAGAGATGCTGTAGGACTCACTTTTTTACAATGTAAACCCAATCACATGTTATACAAAGTCTATCAAACACTTCCCTTAAAGTTAGATGTAACCAGAGGTGGCTTCTGTGGTCACCACCGGCAAAGACAGAATGATTTTTCTTCATTCCCCGCGATTGTCTTGAATTATTTAAATATCACCATTAGGCAGCTTAAGTTGTGAATTGGGGGCCTGTGATATACCAGTATTGACAATAACTGTGATTCTTAAAAAAAAACATGATACAATGATGTCAGACTGATAATATGATACTGTAAATTATCTAACGCCAGCAACCATCTGGTTTATATTCCAACATAAGAACAACATACAGTACAGTTATTGTTTCAGACTCTTTCTACCTTCCCACACTTGAATTTTTGTTGTAGCTTATTTGCTGAAAAAGGGATAAACCACACAACAAACAAAGATACATAACGATAATTGAGATATACAATACCATTCAAAAGTTTGGGGTCACCACGACAATTTCATGTTTTCCATGAAAACTCACATTTTTATCTATAGGCTAACATAATTGCACAAGGGTTTTCTAATCATTGATTAGCCTTTCAACACAATTAGCTAACACAATGTACCATTAGAACATGTGTGATGTGTGTATGAGTGATGGTTGCTTGAAATGGGTCTCTGTACCCTTATTAAAAATCAGCCGTTTCCAGCTAGAATAGTCATTTATCACATTAACAATGTCTAGACTGCATTTCTGATTAAATTAATGTTATCTTCATTGAAAAAATGCATTTCTTTCAAAAATAAGGACATTTCTAAGTGAACCCAAACTTTTAAACGTTAGTGTTTATATGTTTATATGATAACATTATCATTATTTTGAATTTGTCCGGCCATGATTATGGTTTAGTGAAAATCTGATATCAAAGAAAACCCATGCATGCACAGGGAGAACATGCAAACTCCATGCAGAAAGGTCCTGGGAAGGCAGAGACGTGAACCGGGGATCTTCTAGCTAAAAGTGAAAGTGCTAACCACCAAGCCACTGTGCAGCCCCAGAATTAATTTATAATAGCTATTAACATTGTAGGAAATGGAGCAGCTACGTGCCACAAAACCACACACTATTTTGGCACAAGGATATTTGAGTTTAAAATATGACCATCACCTTGGTTCCTCCAGACAAAGATAAGCGTCTCTTTGGGGAACCATCTTTTTCCAATAATATTTAACTGCGGCCTGTTTTCATTGGCAACTTAACGCCAGTTAAATGACCGACCATTTTTATATGGTCTAACGATTCTGCGTTTGGATTTTGGCATACACTGGGCAGAATTTTAATGGGATTCGGAGGATCTTCAGAGGCCCAAAATCTGCAGGCTTTAATTCCATGCGAATACGGTCGCAGCTGATTTCACTGATTAACACTCCTTCAAACAGATAAGAGGAACTAATCAGTGAAGCCAACTGTAATTGTGTTGAAAAACCTTGGGCCAAAAACCTGGGAAGACCCCTGTGTCACGTATTTGTCTGTTATAACACCTCTTGGCATGTCTCTTCCTAAACACTCTGCAGTCTGGAATAATTGGTGTGTGTGTCTGGTGATTGTCTAATATCTGGCTTGTCTGTCAACACACATTCAGCTGGTGTGGTTGTATTGTTTGCACAGTAACGCCACGTATTTTGTGAGACCAGGCCATTTCCACTTCAAGACCACTTCACACTCTCTTATTTATACATGTTAAAAGCTGTTTCACACTTTGGGATGATCTACAAGAGCACTTATTGGACTGATGAGCTCAGTATATTACACGTTCGATTTATCACACCCCGATGTGGCATGTGGTTCCTGCCGGGTGCTCTCCAATATTCTCAATCAGTCTAATAAAGGGTTACTGTCAGCCCTGCTGCCAGCTGTTGCTGAGGTCCTAAAATATGTATCAGCGATATGAGTTGAAGAGAAATGGAAGCAGACGTTAAAAGAGGTATGTTTATGACTTTGGACAAGGATAGGGACAGGCTTATATACCATTCATCTAATACAAAGATACAGGCCTTCCAGATATAAGAAGAATGTCTAAAAAAAAAAAATTACCATGATGACAAAAAAAAAATCTGCCTGCTCACCAAAGCCATTATGCATGAACTTAAATTACAGCTATGAGGTGTCATAAATCCTATAGAGAGTAATGAAGCCAGAATGACACAGGGAGCATGAATAAGTCATGGGTGCCCATGTTCCACATACCATGGGCAACACGGGGTCTTTCTCATTATTCCAGGGCCCGTCTCTCTCCCATTTATCACTATGATGAGACTCCATCAACACTAACCTCACTGACTTTATACATGACTTAGTTCAGTGTGTGGAGGTCAAGGTTCGTGCTGTAGATTTACCTTGACCTTTATGACCTGATTGCATTCTTCTATGTGTTTATCTCAGCCGTATTCAGACAAAGATATATAAATAAGTCCTGTCATCGTTTAGCCTTTGAAGTAAATAAAATTAATATGGATTCATGAGGGGGCCGCACAGTGGCTTGTTGGTTAGCACTGTCGCCTTGCTGCTAGAAGATCCTCGGTTCGCATCTCAGCCTTCCTGGGATCTTTCTGCATGGAGTTTGCATGTTCTCCCTGTGCATGCGTCAGTTTTTAAACAGGCAATCTTTAGTAGCGGCCATATTATCCTGACTAGTATTATTTTCACACGCTATTTGTGTGTTTGTGTTGTGTATTTGTGTGTGTGTTTGGTGTATATAAACACCTGCTAGCAGGTGTTTATATACACTACTGTTTAAAAGTTTGGGGTCACCCAGACAATTTCATGTGTTCCATGAAAACTCACACTTTTATTCATAAGCAAACATAATTGCACAAGGGTTTTCTAATCATCAATTAGCCTTTCAGCACGATTATCTAACACAATGTAGCATTAGAACACAGGAGTGATGGTTGCTGGAAATGGGCCTCTGTACCCCTATGTAGATATTCTGTTAAAAATCAGCCGTTTCCAACTGGAATAGTCATTTATAACATTTACATTGTTTAGACTGTTTTGCTGATTCATTTAATGTTATCTTTATTGAAAAAAATGCTTTTCTTTCAAAAATAAGGACAAGTTACCACAAACTTTTGAACGGTACCTGTCTGTCTGTGGACAGACTTTGTCAACAGACTAGGGTCACAAATGTGCAAGATGTAGTCACAAAACTTTGTAGACGTGGCGGAGATTAAAAAAAAAAAAAAAAGGCCAAGATGGGTGTGATCAGAGTCCTGTCTCAGTACTCGGGGGGTTGGAACTACTGGCGCAGTAAATCACAAAATGGACAAATACTGCAAGACTGTCACTGTGAAATACTTTGAACACACCACGTTCGTGTGAACACAAAACTGCCTTGTGTCTTGCTGCTGCAACTCTGTATTGAGATTTAGGGAATTATTCCTCGCCGAGGCGTTTCCAGTGCCGTTTGTTTGTCTACCTGTCTGTTTCTCTGCAAGCAGGATTACACAGGACGTTCAGGAAACTTTCCTGAAATAAAATTGCGAGGTAAGTCTTTGGCTTCGGTGGAGGACTGTGCTCCCCAAGTAACCTTCTACCGAATTTAAGTAGGAATTTCGGTTGACGGTTAAAGTTTGCAATTAACCTGTGGTTCACAAGTATGTCGAGTCATTGATAAGGATCCATACAGATCACGGGTTTAATACCACAAATTAAGTAAAATAACCTACACTACCATTCCAACATTTGGGGTCATTTAGAAATGTTCTTATTTTTGAAAGAAAAGCTTTTTTTTTCAATGATGATATCATTAAATTAAATACAGTCTAGACATTGTTAATGTGGGAAATGACTATTCTAGACTAATTTGTAGTGGAATATCTACATAGAGGTACAGAGGCCCATTTCCAGCAACCATCACTCCTGTGTTCTAATGGTACATTGTCTTAGCTAATTGTGTTGAAAGGCTAATTGATGATTATAAAACCCTTGTCAGTTATGTTAACACATGAATAAAAGTGTGAGTTTTCATGGAAAACGTGAAATTGCCTGGGTGACACGAAACTTTTGAATGGTTGTGTAAGTGCAAAAAAACTGTGAACTTAATGCATAAAAAGTTAAAGTATAGAAAATGCAGAATGGAACTTCAAAAAGTAATTAATTATTATTGGAGCTCTTTGTATTGCTTGATACACTGTACTGTTTTGATATGGGGTAGAAGTATAATACTTTATAAAGGCAAAAACTCACATAATCTACAAGTACCCCTTAACTGCAACAGACTACTGTACTTAAATTTATGTGCTTGGCTACTTTTCATTACTGTTTATATGCTGGAAATACAACAGCTGATAGAAAGGGCAACATTTATACTTACATATAACGCTCAGTTAGCATTAAAATGAATGCAATATATGCACTGAAGTCTGATCAGGCAAAACAACATACTGTGACAAACACACAGCGTGGAACTCACAAGGAGAAGTTGTCTTCGACGAAGCAGCGGTTTCTGAGCAGGCCGGACCATAACTGGACGCCCACGATGCCGAATATGAAGAAGACGAAGAAGCAGAGCAGCAGCACGTTACCCAGCATGGGCAGGGTGTCCAGCAGCAGGTTCACAAGGATACGCATACCTGAGGGAAGACACAAAGACAAGGTCAAACAGCGGGGTAGTACACACTGCATCAATGTAGTGTGGATTAGGTGCATATCACTGTTTGTACAAGAGGCCCTGCAGAACATTTTTCAGAGCTGATAGAAGCATTTCATTGAATAGACTGGTCCATACGAGTACTGATCCAAGCACCTCTCAGTTTACAACCATTCACACTGCCTAGCACTGGTCTATTACAGCTCATTTAGAGGGACAAGTGCACAATTTAGTGTTTTGCTTGTTTGATCGAATTAGACTCTTGCATGCAGATGCTGTAGCACTTTTTACAGTTCAATGAAAATGAAATAGTGATGATAAATGCTAGGAATAATAGCCTACTACACATCACAGTCTAGTAAATACAGCCGCTCTGTGTTTTGCGTTTCATATTACTTAAACGCGGCTTAATGAAGGACTGTCAAAACACGGTCTTTCATTGGAACAGATGAAGAGCAGTGCCGTGGGTTACTTGTAAACAATATGGGGCCTGGCTCTTGACAAACAGAAGTGATTCAGTATATCAATTTGTCAGGATAAAATTCCCTGCCCGCGAGAAGGTTTTCAGGAAATTCATATTAACAGCTTGCAACTAATGCGGTAGTTGTTGAAAGTATGGCACTTATTTCACATTTGCCACTCTTAATGCTGATATATTGATATTTTGTGCAACTTATTAAAGGGATTGTTGCTGATAGTTACCAGCATCTGTTGTTTTAGTGTCTTTTGTTGATTCTTAGTGGTGGCTGCTTGGATGACATTGCTGTTTAACCAGTATATGGCACATGATAATGATTTTGCTGGCTTTTGTTTGCGTGCCACATAAAACAGCATAGAACTGTTATTTATATAAATGCAAAGATTTATTTCACTATCAGGTGGCACTTTCTTCCTTGCTGCTATTCAGTTGACAAGCACTGCTTCTTACGTTTAATTCATATTTATGCGAGCAAGAAACTGTAAAAAAGAGAGAATCATCAAATTTTGGTTGGAAACTGAATTAAATCTAAGCTTAAAATCATGATCTTTAATCAAAACCATTTTTAACCACATTCACTAAAAAAAATAAAACAAAAATGCTGTGCTCCTTGGTACAAATGTATATATTTCCAGGTGCCCTTATTCGTATACTTATATCAGGGTTATCTTCTGTCTATCAGTGATCAGATTGGATGATGGTGTCCCTGGTGAACCTATTAGAAGGTGCAGTTGGTCCCTGCTGGCCAATATGTATGGGAATCACATGGAAGGATGATGCCCTTTAATGAGTGTTTAACATCCAAAGTGGGTAAGAAAATGCACACTAAAACCAGACTAGTGCACCACCATTGTGCAAGCGGTATGCATCATTGAGAAAACAGAGGCAATCATTGAGATTTGGAATGCAGCAGCGCCATATTATGATCATCAGTGGAATATGTCAATAACAAATTTCATGCTTGCGCTGCCTCCATCAACATGACACCCCAGTTACAATTGGCAAACACCACTAGAAAAAGACTGACACACTTTAACCTATTTTTTGATTCTGGTGCTGCTGCATAAAATGCTTTTGAGGCAGTGAAAGGCAAACATGTTCTAATAGCTGTCATTGTACACGGCTGTGTGCTTAGCAACATCCTCCATTGCATGAATAGAGGTTAAAAATATATTTGGAGAAAACACAAAAGTTCCGAGTCAAACGGAAGTCCAGAGATTTGTTAGCAGCCTGTGAGTGTCAGCAGGACTCCTACAGTTCGCTCTAAATTAAAGCCACTGTAAAAGACCTGATTTCTCTCTCTTTTTTTTGTCGTTTATGCAGCGCATCGCTGATTCTGCCGCTCTGGATAGTGTTCCCTCAAGTTTCTGACAACACACACACGCACTTCCTACCGCCTACACATTCTCTCTGCTAAGTCTGGATGTGTCCCTTTACTGCTGTAACTCAGTAAAATCACATTTTACAATAATTCTATCTCTCTATCTCTCTCTCTATCTCTCTATCTATCTCTCTATCAAATTTGACCTTGTTGCTACAGTGTAATCTCTCTGTTTCTGTCCTGTTTCTGTTTCTTTTTTCCCTTCCTCAGTGTGTTGGAAGTAACCCGGTGAGCTACAACATCAACAATGAGGATCATTTTTCTGATCAGGGGTTTTCTGTGTAATTGGAGAGGCTGGGTCATTCCTTTGTCTGCTGGGCTGACAGTCTCCAAGGAACAGAGGAGATGGAGGGAAGGGCACTGGGTCAATGGTGAGAGCAACACAGACAGAGAGGACCAGAAGTTGAGAGATGGAACATCAGGTGTTTGCCTAGTCCATTGGAAGAACTCAAAAAGGCATGGAGGTCACTATTTTATTTCAAAAACATTTTCAAAATTGCAGTTTGATTGATGCCTGCTAGTATGACTGATGGACTGAATGGTCTAATGGGCACCAATCTGATGGCAAAGGGACCCCAAAGCTAGAGCCTCTGTTTGATGTGACTTCTTAGTGGAAACATGGAGAGCTCAGTAAAAAGTTGGAATGTTCTGGTCATGTTTTCTGCTTCTGCTTTGATAATGTAGAATGTCGCCTCTGATCTAATCATTTCTTGGGAGGTCAAATCTGCTGTTGGAAAATGTAACCTGTAGGAAGTTTCTATTGATGGTGGCCCATCAATAGAACTTCTTGTTCTATTGATGGGCCACCATATTATTTTGTGATATATGCTGTTGTCTCAAGGGTTTCAATATGAATCTGTTCTGGAACAAATCTTTGAAGACGACTTAGATCTAAGTACAGCTACAGCTGTGGATACAATCTATTGATGACCATGTCAGTCTTCCTCTTTGGTGTAGATTGAAATAAAGATTGCCCTTCCAGAAATGAGCTGTCACGTACTGATTTGAAGATTACTTCTTTGGGTATTTGCCTTCATGGGTGAGGAGATAAATGGAAAGACATACAGCAAACCATGCCATGGCCACAGTGGTGGGGACTTCAAGCCCCACTTCATGGGTCACCTGCTCCACCAGATGAGCTATCTGAATGTCCTTAATTTGTTGGTATTCAGCCAACATGCTGAAATTTGTGGTCAGCTATCAGAAAGAGATCTAATAAATAAATTTACATTCTCTTCAGCTTTTGGTGCACTTTGCATTTCATACTAAGATGCAAAGAATGGTAACAGTCTAAACAAAGATTGTCGAACTAACCTCAACCCAGGACATCTTTTTGAGATCTGGCCAGCAACCACAGTCGCACTAAGCAGTTACATAACAGTAAATATGAACATGTTAGGTCTACAGAAGTTTTCTGAATCTGGCTATGACCCCAAAATTACTGAGAGGAGGAACAAACTATAACCCTAAACCTATATGTACAGTTTAGAAATGTAGATGCAGGATTAAAAACAATGCAGCTGCTGCAGTCAAAGCAGGAAGAAAAGCTGCCAAAAAAAAATCCCATTTACATGAATGTGTAAATTAACAGGTGTATCAATTTAAGTTCCACAATGAGAGTACAAGTAGAGATGTAACATGATATAATTGCATGGCATGTAAGACAATTTCACACTTACTGTTCAAGTTGCAATGGTCATGGGAACAAGTAAAGAACAATTGAAACCAGTAAATAATATTATTTCAGATCTTATAAGGTCAACATTTACAAGGCTTTAGTGCTTTTTTTAGTGTTTTTTTGTTTTGTTTTGTTTTTTTTTAAATTACACTGCTCTAGAATGGTCTAGAGAAGAATAAAATTGCTTTGAAACTGTGGTCAGCCGGCAGGACAAAAAATAAATAAATAAAATGAGGAAGACTTCAGTTCCCTCCCCTGAGAATCTTTTCACTTATATTTGTGTTTGTCAGGGAAAGAAAGGGGTTTAGGAAGTGTCTAAAAACTCTACCTTCTCCTCTCACTATGTGTACACTGAACTCCCTGGGATCTTACAGGAGTGGAGGTATTGTTTCCCTAGAGATATAAAATCCAACATAACCTGGTAAGGCATAGTGACATACCACTGTCATAACCCCCAACAACCCAGAATGAGGCCTCAAGCTACCAAAGAGTTCATATTTTTCACTACGAGCCTGTTAACTACAGTTTCGCAGAGAGGACAAGCAAAGAATCAAACACAAATTGGGAGAAAACTATGAAGTGGCCTTGACTGATGCAAAAGGATGTTAGGTAAAGGAGGGCTTTTTAGATGTCTGTGTCCAGGGACCTGTTGCCTCATATTTCATCAGTTGCTGCTCCTTATGAAATGGTACATTGTTTTAATTAGTTTTTTTGTTTGTTTTTTTTTAAATCATGCACTATTAGGTGCAGCACATACTGATGTGGCATTTGCCTCATCTCAAATTTGGTCTCTTGACATCTGAAACAATAAATTTTATCTTGATTATAAAGAATTTTTCAACCACTTTACAGTACTCTATCATTAAAACAGAACATGATATATAAAATATGAAAACAAATCAAACTTTTTTCGACTTTTAAAGGTGGTTTAAATGAAACACAGTCCTGATCTCCTCCGGTGCATCAGGTCACTGTTAGAGGTCACAACCGTAAAGGCCCTATTTTAATCTAGATATTAGAACAATGAAAAGAGAAGCATGTGATGTTGTTTCTTTGTTGCAGCTCCAATCCAAACACTTGAGTCTGCTGCAGAGAGATTATGAACTATATTACCACCACTCAAAGTACACTACTGGTTAAACGTTTCAGAACATCCCAATTTTTCCAGTTTTTTATTGGAAATTATGCATGTTAGTGTCTCATTGTACTCTGAAATGAAAGCACAGAACAAATAAAGAAATGAAGCAAAAAAAAAAAAACAATTTAGAAGCAAAAATGTATTCGAAACTTTTGACAAAGTATTCATCTTTGGCAGATAAACCAGCTGAACATATCTGTGGCATTCTTTCCACAATGGAAATCAAATATTCATCAGAAAGTTCCTCCCAACTCTGTTGCAGAAGTTCCCATAAATGTGTGGCACTTGTAGGTTGCTTTGCTTTCACTCTTCTGTCCAGCTCATCACAAACCAGCTCCGTGTGGTTTAAGTCTGGAGACTGTGCTGCCCACTTCATACTTTCAAGCTTACCATCTTGTTTTTTTTTCCCCAAGGTAGTTCTGGTGCAGCTTGGACTTATGTTTGGGTCATTATCTTGAGGTAGGATGAACCCCTGACCAACTAGGAACATGCCAGAGGGTACTGCATGGTGCTGCTGTTTTGGTTCAGGGTTCCTCTCACTCTGTACAAGTCACTGACCCTGGATCCAGCAAAACAGCCCCAGACCATCACACTTCCTCCACCATGTTTGACAGTTGATGTCACACACTGAGGAACGATCCTTTTGCCTTGTCAACGCCGTACAAAAATCCTGCGTGATGAGCCAAAGACTTCAAATTTGATTCATCAGTCCACTTCCAGTCTTTAGTAGTATACTGGTGGGGTTTCATGGCCCAGACAAGCCTCTTTCTCTTCTTCTGATGCCTTAGCAATGTCTTTCTTGCTGCAACTCCACCTGTCAAACCTGCAACTCCAAGTCTTCTCTTCACAGTTGAAACTGAGACTTCTTACTACGACCACTATTAAGCTGTGCTTGAAGCTGTTGTCCTGTGATCATGCAAGCTGTTGACTCTCAGGATCTTGTCTTCTGATTCTGTTGTGGCTTTGGGTCTTCCAGACCTCTTCCTGTCTTGCATTTTCATGGTGAAGAAAACTGTACTCACTGACACCTTGACTTTAGTCACAATTTCTCAGTAGGAAAGACCAATATTTTTAAGTGTTATGATGGTCTGTCTCTCTTCTATTGTTAATTTCCTTTTCCTCTCCATTTTTAGAGCAACACTACTTTTTGCAGTCCAATACTGTTCAAATAATGCTCTCTAGGGCAGCGGTGGGCAATTAATTTTCATATGGGGCCACATGAGAAACGTTGACGGTTGTTAAGGGCCGGACCAGTACACTTACAGCTCTGCTCAATATATATCTCAATAAAAACAGTAAATGAAACATTACAATGATACAATGAAAATGTGGAACACAGAACACAACTATTTAATGAAAGACTTTGTTTTTCCATTTAAACTATGATTGCTGCCTATTGAGTTGTAGATATTTTTGATGGTGTGACTTCCTTCAGTGTGGGCATGTGGATGAGAATGTTGCCCTCCAAGTGGCTTGAGAGAAACTTCAGCTTTCTCATAAAAGCAGTCACCAGGCTGTACATTTCATGTGCAAAGAGGCCCTTGCCTTGCAGCTTGGTATTTAGTTCATTCATTAGTGCAGTCACATCAGCAGCAAAAGCAAGGTCTGCCATCTAGTCTGCATCTGAGAGCTTGGTGATGTCCCTGCCTTTCTTCTCACAAAACTCTTGAATCTCTGCTCTCAGATCCCAAACTCGTTTAAGCATCTTGTCCAGGCTGATCCATCTGACAGCTGTCTGGTAACCAAGGTCACCATGTTCACTATCATCTCCTCCAAAAAGATAACAAACTGTCTGTAATTTAATGCTCTTGCCCTGATGAAGTTAACTACTTTAGTTACAACATCAGTCACGTGGTTGATTTTTAGCACTGACTTACACAGCACCTCCTGATGTATAATATAATGCAAAAATATCAGTTTCTGTTCTGGTTTTATTTCAGTCACTTTATCTTGCATCCGTTTCAAAAGTCCAACATTTTTCCCTGTCAAATTTGGACAGCCATCAGTTGTAACACCAACCAAATTCTCCAAATTTAGTCCCAGCTTGTTCATGCGTGTATTTACCTGCCAGCTCCTCCGTCATCTCAAAGGTTTTCGTTAGTCCACGTACAAAGATGAGTAACTGGGCTGTGTCACGGACATCACAGCTCTCGTCCAGAACCAAGGACAAAACGTCAAAATCGTCCACTTTGTTGTGCAGCTGAAGCTCCAGATTTTCGGCGATGCTCTCCACCCGCCTCGTTACGGTTCACCTCCTAAGGGGCACATTAACGAACGCTCCTTTCTTCTCCGGGCATATAAACGCTGCAGAGTCCACCAGACATTCTTTGACAAACGCTCCATCAGAGAATGGCTTACTGACATCCCTTTATGTGTGAGCTTTGGTAAAAATCCTTGCTGCTTTAGCAGTTTAGCAGCAAACTTTCAGACATCCTCCCCGCTCTGCATCAGTCAAATGTTTGTACGAAAAAAACGGTACCTTAGCAGATCTTTCAAAGTAAAAGCAGTGCAGGCGTATCGCTTGCATGCATTGTGATGATATATGTTTGCATTGACTTTTAATATTTTCCAATGACCTCATATGGGCCAGTCAGGGTCATCTAGGGTATGGTGCTATGGTGTGTTCCAACACTACTTTTATGCAGACAGAGGGGGTTGTAAGCAATCAAGAAAAATTGAGACACCTGTAGGATTTGGTAGCCCCAACTTTCAAGGCTTGACCAACCTCCTTTGCTGCAGAACAGCTTTAAGTTGTTAACCCATTTCTTGGGCCTTTATGTATAATTCTGAAAGGTACATTATTTTTCAGTTTTCGGTAACCTTACCTTTTTTTTTTTTTTTTTTTTAAAAAAAAAAACCTCATCATTTCAAGCTATTCATTGTCTTGAACTATTTAAATTCCAGTTTTTAAAAAATGGAAAAATTGGGGCATTCTAATACTTTTGACCGGTAGTGTGTTTCACTTCAATGTCTTCTAGTTTTGTTTTGTTTTGTTATTTGGAATAAAAAATGTGTATATTTTAAAAAGTGATTCTCAACTGACACGCTGTTGGGATATAGTGTGCAGTCAAATGCTTTACTTGTGGTTGTATTCATTGAAGTCCTCTTTGGTTTGCAGTTGTTCCTTTAAATGAAGCACAGGCACTTACAAGACATTTATAATTCAATAAAATTCCATGCGCATTCCCACACCTTTCATGTACACTGTGCCATCTGGGAGTGGCACAACAAACTGCATGAGGAAGTTCTCATATTTTTAGCTAGACTTTTTATTTTCATGTGGGTACACACTGAGACACAGACATTTTTTTTTCTCGTATTGGCAGATGGGAAAAAAAACAAGGAGGAGTTTATAGACGTTAAGATCTGCAGAACAAGTGAGGCAAAGACAGTCAGGAGAGGCAGGGAGGGGATGAAGCAAGGAGAGGAGCAAAGGTAGTACTGAAGGACAGGTGGATGAGTGACAGCGAGGATAACATGCAAGTTTGGATTGTGTCTTTCACACCGTCATTCTCTCAAAGGAAAAGAAACCAAACTGGGCTGAGAAGTGACAGCAGTGAAAACACAGAAACTCTTGAATGACATCCAAGATGCTGGAAAAAACACTGTTTTCAAATCTTTTCAATTGGTGTAATAGCTGCCAGATTAGGTACTGGATGCAACTACAGCATATACAATCAGAGAACAAGATGAGAGGCGTATAGAAAATATCTCTCCGCAGCTTTCATCATTACAAGATGAAAATGTTATTAAAAGCCGCGCTGCAGTGCCGTTTACAAGAGAAACACCCTGTCATGATTCAAGAGCAGCAAATCAGCGCAGGGAGTTATCTAAAAATTAAAGGGTGAGTCACTGCCTGTGGCAATTTGCCGCTTTTGGCCCTTGGTAGGAGACAATGCTGCCCTAAACTCACAGAGAGAGTCTTCTGCTGCATTCAGCTGCTGTCACAGAGGTGTGGAGGCTCCTACACTCTGATAGACCTGACTCGCTGCCCACAACAACAAATCTGTCTCCGGTCACACATGTGCACAGAACACACATTAGGAGGCAGCTCCTTCACGTGATTAGTAGCGTAATGCGCTGAGCTGAGAGGATGCTGCTTAGCTGTGTTAGTTACAGCAGCTGGGATTAGCATCCTCACACTGACAGACATCATACGCTGCGATTCAGAGCGGAGACACATCTGCACGATGAGACTTTAATACTGTAACCGACACACCTCAGCTAGCTGCAGCTATGTAACTAACAATGATGCTACAAGGGAACAGGGTTTAAAAGTGAAGGTTTTAAATGATCTGCCAAAATTAGGAGTTTCAACTCAGTTTGCTTGTAAGAAAAACAAGGCAGTGCGTGGAGCCTGAGACTAAACTATGCTGACGTTGCAAATGGAGAAATATCTCAAATTTTAGAAAGAGATGACCGAGTAGTTACAATATTAAACAACCTTTTCTCTCCAAAATTACTTTCATCTACAACTAAATTGCTTTCTCATTCACATTTTGAAACAAACATGTTTTCTCTGTAAACAATAAGCCTGACGTGAGAGGACATTCCTCCAGTTATAAGGAGCCACAAAGTGCACAGAAGAAAGTAGAATGAAAGTGTAAGTCAACAACAGGACTCTCATTCAGGAGAGCAAGGTCTGTGGTTCATGTGGGATCATTATTTTTGGACTTAAGCCTCATTTTGACTTGCTTTTTGTTTTGTTTTAGGCACTAAAACTATGTGGTTATGTTTTGGAAAATATCACAGCTTGGTCAACGCTTTCACAACAATAACTACATGGGAGAAGTTTGGTTACTAGGTACCAAAAATACTAGAGAGATTTAAGAAAATACAACAGTTTGGGTTAAAATGTGACAATTTTATAACACGTCTGAAGCTCTCTTCCATTCCTGTGTTATTAGGGGGACAAGTCCCACTCTAATTTACCACACAGCACCAGTGAAGATCATCACTCCACAAGCGACCTCTAATTACAGAATATAGAAAGGCGATCATATAGACAGGGATATTAACAGTACATGTTCACTATTATCATGAACTTAAATGTATTATGCTCTTTAAGACCATAAAGGAGCATTTTATATTGGATTTTAGCATTTTTTTTTTCAGATGTCATTCTTAGAGTTTAAATTGTAACGTGTGAATATTACTTGACTTCACTGGCATGTGGTCTGATGAACTGAAGAACAGAAAGTACATTTGGTATACTGAGTGTTTTTACACTGACATGCCCGTATCATTGATTTCTCTGGGTTTTTAAAGTATCCAGTTTTATGCATTTGTGTGTGAGGACATCATATACTAATTTCACAAATCTGAGGAAGTCCAGATCCTAGTTATAAGAAATAGGTCAGCTGGAGTACTCAGTAGTTCTTTCAGGAAACAACACGTGCTGACATTATGTCTATTCAGAGAGCGAACATGGGTGTTTGTCATCATTTTCAAAAGTCTCCATTTCTGTCCATCCAGATGACAACACATCACTGGAGTTTTCAAATTAAATCAGAACAACAGTGTTTCCAAAAGTCTCCTATTTCAGGGCCCTGTAACTCTGGAGTGGTGTGAGTGCATGGCATGAACACAGAATAATTATAAACATATACATATTACATATTGGTATGGATGTAACCCGAATGCTTCCATTGGTTCAGCCAGGTGACAGGAGAACAATAGCAGTAGTGAAAATATATCAGTTGTGGAGTGATGCGGAAACACCATTACATCTTTTGGTATTAAAAGACTGAAAAATAGCCACTTATTTAGATGAGAAAAAGCATTGAGATGGTGACCTTTCCAACAGTCACAGTCACATCATTATGGGGTTACATGAATGTCAGATTAACCATTTGCTGAAGTAATCAGCAACTGTATTACTACTACTGTTTATCAAGCATGCAGTTATGCGGAACCAGATTTCTGTGTGTTAATGTCATATCTCGAGTATGATCAATGCCAGAGTAATCCTGATAGCTGGGATATTAATATCCGTGTAAAAACACTCATTAATTCCCGCTATGGCTACAGGAACAGGGAGAACACTTCATATTTAGAGTAAGACTGATAGCAGTTAAGGAGCAGTTTGACAAAAGCCATGAGGACATAAAATATGTGTGATGGAAGAATGATTCTTTCAAGATTGAATGTCATCAAACAATACGTCATCTGGATAAGACCCAGGCACGAAGACAAATCCCCATCCAGCGACACAGACAAACACGAATATCTTCAAAAGAACCTCTGTTTATCTTCCAGATAAGAGAATCAATCCTCGGAGCCTCTCCCGGCCTGAATAGCGTGCTTCTTCCAAGTGATCGACATTTCATATTCAATAACAACCATCTCCTCCTCCGCCTGTGCGCCCTCTCCAACCTCGCCGTGGGCGACCACTCCATTCCAACATGGCTGGCAGGCGGGTTGCTGTGTGTGATCGGGGAGCCATCTGTTAGCAGGCAGATTAGGTCTGCTTCCTCTGCTCTCCTGTCCAGGTCCAGCTCGGGCCCAGCCAGCTTTGTAATCTGTGTACTGTGAACTAATGGGCTTTCTGAGTCGAGGGCCAGTGTACACCTGCGTCTCTTCTTATTTGCGCCGAGTAGATGGTAACTAGCTCCATATCAGCCACTTCAGACAGAGATGACTAGATGCCGCCGAAATGAAAATAAGCCTCTGTGTAAGCTGGTCACATGACCTGAAAAGCGCATTTAGAAAAATGAAAGCCGAACAGACTGAGAACTGAATGCTTTATTGTCTTGAGTTCACCTGTTGTTGTGTTGACCATCAGATGACACTATCTATACAATACTTATTACTCCACCAAAGAACACGGCAGAGTTATGTGACGATTGGTGTCCGTCCATTATTCCATCTGTGTGAAACATTACTCAAAAATCGAGTATCGGATTTGAATGAAATTTTCAGGGAATGTCAGAAATGACACAAGGACCAACTGATTAGAATTTGCCAGTGATGCGGCTTATAGTCTGGATCCATGGATTTTAAAGGTTTCTGTATCATTGCGAGATAGCGGCATGGTAACTATGGCAACAAGTGAACACTATATCAGCTGCCTGCTGACGATCACATGATTGTGATCCTACTACATATCCACCATTGCGGACTTATTGGGACTTAATCATCGGATATAAAATAAGGAACAATTGATTCCCATCAATTCCTGCCACCCGCTACATATTTAGGTCCCACGATTCGGTATCTGTACATAATATACATATGTATAACACATGTATGTCCTTAACGCAAGGTCATTTTGTTTCTGGGTACATCTATATTAAATGGCCACCTTCTATTAAGGCTGGACCTGAATGTCTGAATATTTGGTCGTAGTGGTAGTATCCGAATATTAATTTTGAGATCCGAATAGTCGGATCTATAATGCCGTGATTTCTGCCACAGTTTTTTTTCCAAGATTTCAGCTGTGGGAAATGATACAATAACTAAGCAGCCTTGACTGCATGTCTGTGGAGACATTCAGAACTACATCTGTTCTGACCAGACAGACCCTCAATGGAACAAAGGTGTGATTAAACCAATTTCCAAAGTAAAGACACACAATCCAAGACTTGACTTTCAACCATGTCAGCAAAAGACTGCCAACTCTGTTTCCTGACGATGCACATTTACATTGTAATTAGGAGAGCAATGAATTTCACATTGAAGCTGCATTTCCATCTGGTTTTATCCTCCTCTGATATCTCTGATGACCCATCTCTTGTATTTTCCATTTAATAGTCATCATGAAGACACGACGGAGCAGCTGTGTCTGTTTTTACTCTGTAAAATACTGCTGTCTATGTGATTTTATCCAGATTGTCTCGCTTTTCTTTCATTTATTTGAAGTATGTCCCTTTTATTTTTTTCTGATTGTGTTTGATTGTAATAATAATCTTAACAGTCTAATAATTTCATCTTTCTGAAAAGCACTTTGTGTCAAATGTGCTCTATAGTCTTGATGTGTATCGCTGGTCAGCTTATGGGATGCATCAAGTTAAACTACTTGTTTTTTTATGGGTTGTTTTTTCCTTTTCTTACAGATAGACACTGTTACAGACAGACACACAGTGCATCAGAAGAAATAAAGTGTCCAGCTGAAAGTAATTTGCAGCTTCCATCACTGGAAATAACTTGTTTGCTATTATAGCTTTTGACCGGTTCACAGATTATGTCTGGGTCAAGGCGACTTCTACGCTTAAATGCTGCTTTTTTGGATGAGAAAGTGTCAAAACTACGCACAGGATATTTTTTATTGCTATTGCCTGTTAAGGAGATCTTGACCCATAACAGTGCAGAAAAACACATAAAATTTGCCGTACCAGTGCATGCTGGGAAGCTTTCTTGCACTTTTCCTACTCTGGTGATGTTACACCACCTTGCTTTTTGCGTTGTTTGTTGTTATTATCTTGTTTGGTTGCTGCTTTTGTCCACAAAAAAGCAACTCTGCATGAGTACACTGGAGCTTTTGAATGATCTTTTGGACCATATTTTGTACTGTGAGGTGGTTCTCTGTGTAAATTAGCTGTATTATACACTACCAGTCAAAAGTTTGGACACACCTTCTCATTTAATGTTTTTCTATATTTTCATGACTATTTACACTGTAGGTTCTCACTGAAGGTATCAAAACTATGAATCAACACACATGGAATTATGTAGTATGTTAGATGTAATGATAGATATTTAGCGTCAATGCTAAAATAACAAGAAAAGCAGTACTCCACAAAGGCTGGACCCAAATCTCTGACAAATCCCAGCTGCCTGTCTTCTGCTTATGTGGGAAAACTCCAACTGCTCAAAGATCTACATTTCAAGGCCTGGAAAACTGTGGCAGCTTAAAATCTTGAAAATGAATTTGAACCGAAAACTGAAGCAAAACAAAATGTTTTCCCTTCTTTAAGCAACAAAATATCACCTGCGTGCCAACAGCTGTTGGCTGCGTTCTTGTCATAGCGAGATTCAACTAACAACAGCTTTTGTTTTTAGCAGCGAACAGATTGACAGCGAAGAGCGAAGGATTACTCATGTGACATCCTTTGCTTTCATCTTCTGACAGATAACTTCCTCTTCTGAACTCTTTCTAACCTTATCAGCGTGTTGTTTCCTCGGCACCCGTCGCTAAACAAGGAGCCCCTGGATCAAACCAGTCCCTCGACCCTCCAGGCTCTCCCTCTTGTCTATAAATCACAGTGAAACAGCAGAAGTCAAGGGGTGACTTAGGCCTTGCTGTAAAACCCCGTGCCTCCTCTTTCCAGCTTAGTGAAGAATAGAAGCTAGGATGTTCTTGTGAGCTCTTTAATTACAGTACTGCGGCCTTGGCAAACAGTATGCCATAGGAGGAGAAGGGCATGGGTGTGCAGGGAGCTGTGAGGTTGATGATGTTGCTGTGCTGCTGTTGCCTTTAGGGCTTATCTGGGATGACGTACAAGACAGCGTGTATAAACCAGGCGCAGGTCAAACACCAAATCTAACACAGCGTGGAGAGCAGGATGAAAACACTACGTATTATTGATGCATGGGCAGAAATAACAGCACGCACGTGTATGCGTGTGAGTCTATGAGAGAGCGAGGAAATGGTTTGATAAGGCTCTGGGGAAAAGGGCACATGCGGCGGCTAAACAATCAGGAAGCGTGCAAGGGGCTATTTAAAGGCTCGTTCTTGTTAGGACAGAGAAGCGTAACAGTGTGTGTGTGTTTGCTTCTATGTGATAATCACCTATCGACTGCTGCCTCCGGTTTATCAATCAACACTTCCTTGCTCAAACGTGGCTCAAACGCTTCCTCAAGTCTGAGAGGGATGTAATTGTTTTATCATGTTAGGTGTGTTGTTCATTCTGCACACCACCTTTGCCCTCAATCCAGCTGCAATGTATTCAGCTTCTGCAATTAATTACCCATGAATTATTGCTTCATTTAGAAATGTATTCCAATGAATGAAGCCTTGGTGAAAGTTCATTAGGACAGATCTTTTCTTTTGCTTTCTGCCTTCATATCCTTATAGGTCCTCCTGTTCTATATTTCTACATCACTGCTGTCAAAATTCCTCCACTTCCAATATCTTGTTGTTTAAATATTACTGCATTGACAAGGAGATTCAACTGGGAGTTTTGTTTGGTTGCCTGCTCGCTTTACTCCACTGCCACCAGCATCTAGATTCCATTTCTGTATTTTCACGAGCCAATGCTTAATAAATATGATTCACATCAGTGGAGTCTTTCTTTGTTGGTAGCCTCTATAAATATTGCTATACACTTGTAATTGTTATTGAATTCAAGTTGGGGGACACATAGATAGAGCTCTGCTAATGTTGTTGTGGAAAGTTTCTGGTTCAGATAGGATTCTGGTTTGTTTTTTTCTTCAAATGTACTTTATTAAGGAGTTTCCCATTGTCCAATGTGAAGATGGGCTCTGAAACCCAATATGAAATGGTCCCCGGAGTTAAACTGTTAGAGACCTTCGGATCGGCAGGCTCTGACGTTATCAGCTCTGTTCTTGATACTTCAAAGATTAGGAAGACAAATGTCTTATTTATTATTGCTACATTACTGTTATCTTGCACAGTTTATCTCAGCAACTCAGTTTCTAATCCGCCTATGATGCTTTTTGTGATAGAGATCTCTCTTGTAGTCTGTATGTGATGGGCAGGGCCGGCTCTCCCTCTATAACACTGCAGCACCATGCAGCACACAAAGTTTCATCTCTGAGTGACAATGGTGGAGAAAACGAAACGTTTTAGAGTGTTTTTGCACTTTGCTGGGGTCGATGCTGACAGTGCAACAAGTCTATCAATACATCAAGCAACAGTTAATCACATAGAAACAGAGGAATACAGTTGTCAATTGCCTGGCTTGTAGGTCATCTTTTGTTGGTTTAGGCATGTCATGTATGCTAGCGGGCTGCAGAGTGGCTCGGTGGTTAGCACCTCATAGCTCGAAGATCCTTGGTCCACATCCTGGCCTGGGATCTTTCTACATGGAGTTTTCATGTTCTCCCTGTGCATGCGTACTTCAGTTACCTCCTACTGTCCAAAAACATGCTGAGGTTAATTGGTAACTCTAAATTGTCCATAGGGGTGAATGTGAGTGTGATTGTTTGTCTCTATATGTAGCTCTGTGATTGACTGGTGACCTGTCCAGGGTGTCTTCTGCCTTCACCCTAAGTCAGCTGGGATGGACTCCAGCCCCCCACGACCCTAATGAGGATTAAGTGGTGTATAGATAATGGATGGATGGATGGATGTATGCTAGCAACAGAGTCCACACATAAAGTTAAATACACTGTGGAACATTTTAGCTCTGTTTGCAAATCGGTTCCATTAAAGAGACTTTTTCTTGCATAATACATCACCAGCTGTGTTTTCATACAGAATAATGTCTTTATAATAATAACTTACAATATATTCATCAGAGATATGGAACAACAATTTCAAATTTTACCTATACAACAAATAACACTTTTTTTTGACTGCATCAGAAGTGCTAATAAGATCTTCGAAATGTTACAAAATTACATTTTAATAAGAAATGTATTGCAAAAGTTCACATCTTAACAGTTAACAACATGTATGGCCTCCCCTCGCTTGCAAGATGGTTGCCATCCTACGAGGAATACTCTCCACTAATGTGTGTGACGTTGTATTAGGGAGAGTCGCCCATTCTTCCTGTAACCTGCAAACCGGCCAAGTTCACCAAGATTAGCTGGCGGTGATTTTTGGGCAGCAACTGCACGCCCAAGAGCATCCTTCAAATGCTTGATAGGATTGGTGTCAGGCGAGCATGCCAGTTGGTGCAAAATACCAATTTCCTCCTGGCCAAGAAAATCCTCCACAATTTGTACTCTGTGTGCTGCGGCATTAATATCTAAAGTCCTCTGTGAATGTCTGCCGGGCCCATGGCAACAGGTGATGTCTCAGAGCACTATGGTACACAGCTGGCACTAAAGATCACCAGGTCTGCTTTGCCATTGGAGTGAATTATTTACACATCAAGTCATTACTTACTGAGTAATTGATGTTATAATACAAATATCTGTGTTATTTTCACTAAAATAGAACTTTACAACAAATTCCCCATATTTACAGGCTATAACAAACATTTTGACCAACAGTGTATATTATATGAACATGGGTTAAAGATTAAAAGTAACCGCTGGCCCACTGATTGTTCAGCTGTGGATCTATTCCTAAATTCAGTCTAAAATGATCACAGTGCCATCTGAACAGAAATTTAGTTTCATAGCACTCAGAGCAGGGAGGGTTTATTGCTGCAGGGGCTTTATTTTTTCCCTTTCTCTTAACAAAATGGTGGTATTAATGATATAAATACATTTTAATATCACCATTATTGTCATTCATTGTAGTTAAAGAAGTACTCAAAACTAATTTGTTTACTAAAAGTATTAACACTGCATATTAAAAATAATGTTTAAGACACAGGTCCGACATTTAAGTTTTTACGAGTGAGAATGAAAGAGGAAATTTAATGTTTTTCTCATTTAAAAGATACTACAAAAAATCTAATAAAGTAGTGGCTTTGTTTGCAGTTCCATTAAAACTAGTAGTACTGTTAAAAGTGTAGTTATTAATATGTTGCATTGGTAAAATGAAATCAGGTTAATATATAAATCTCACAACATCTCAGCTTTGGCTCTTGTCTTCAGTCACATTGAGTCTCAAAGATGCATGTCCTAAAAACACAGAATATGAGGCAGCTTTGGTCTTGGTTTTATTTCTTACTATCTAATAAAATCCAGCATCCAGACTTTCTCATAATGTAGCCAGAAAACACTTTATAACTGTTCTTACCTACTCTAATTCTATACTTTTGTAACTGCACTGTTTGTAAAACTACCTTTCTGCTCCAAATTTATAGTTTCCCAGCACATCAGCGGGAGGTGTTTTTTCCAACTCCACAGGACAAAGCTCCACTGCAGCTACACCTGTGATCACAGGCTGAGAAACACTCCCCAGGTCCACTAAACTGACCTTTATTTGTAAAACCAGAGGAGCTCCTCTTTAACTCCAGCTGCTGCTGTTGGCATTAAGGAACTGTTGATATGCAGCGTGGAGAAAACGCATTAAACCTCGCCAGCCAACGCATAATGAATTACAGTTTCAGTTGGCTGGTAAAGCCACCAGGCATAAGCTGGGCTCTTTGGCAGGTAAGCAGCCATCGTCCTCTTTTTCTATCCTGTCTGCTGAATAGTGAAGGAAATGTGCAACCCAAGCATGAGGATGAATAAAGGATATTTTCCTTCTCCATGTATAACAGCGGCACCTTTACTCCCATAAACACAAGGCAGAAAAAGCACATTTCAGCATTCTGAAGTCCGTATTCTAGGTTTCTGTGCCTCGAGGATTGAAACTTATTAAAGCAGCTCTTCATTTCTATTAGAATATTGTAGCAGCTGAATCAAGGTTACAGCAGCAGCATTTGCTGACAATATATTTTAAATGTTAAAATTTGCAGTTATTTAATACTTAGTCGAGGAACCCTTTGCTTTAAAAACAAAGAAAGAAATACTGGTATTTCACCAGCTATCTTGTAGCAAAGCTTAGGTTAGAACTTTTCCTTTCTCTTCAGCTCTCCATGTATGAGACCTATGTAATCCATGCCATTAGCAGTGTTTCCAATAGTTGATTATTTCCTTCCAGAGAGGCAAATCGTCCTCTGTCACCAAGGAAAACATTCCGGGCGACTGCTCTCTTTGAATATTAAGACCCACACCGCGGCATGTCACAAGTTGTCATGTCAGCCTTGATGTAGCCAATGACAGGCCGGCTACAAGGTCCCTGCGGGTTGCTGCAGGACGTGAGGGTAGTAGCCAATCAGGTGGGAGATGGTGGGTGGTGATATGGTGATGATACAGTCTGGGATTTTTGGTCTTTGTTGGCAGCCGGTGGATGAAGCCGGCGAAATGTGTCTGTCACTTCCACTGGCAGGACTGCCCTGTTGGCACATCAATCACTGCCAGAGCTCAGGACGTGGACACTGTCCCGGGAACAATGTGTTCGTTAATACAAGCGTGAGGGGGTTTAAAGATGAGCTCCAGCCCTCTGTTCCAGTGCAGAATAAAAGTAAGACATAAGAGTTTATACATGTGTTGATCCAGAGACAAATACTGACAAGAAATTTAGGGGTCATTCCAGAATTGGGGGACATTTGGGCTTTAAAATTTTTGAAAAATAAACCTTCTCTTTTACAATTTTCTACATATTCATGAATAATAGGTAATAAACTATCACAGGCTTGATTGGCTCAGCTTAAACATCAGTGGCACCATTTTTATTACATGTTTCATTTGTTGTTTGCTAACCCTACTCTGATCACACTAACAGGGTTGTTAATCCATGCTTACTAATGGACAAACTTACTAATGGAAAAAAGTAAAGAAAAAAGTAAAAAGAATTTGTCTTCTCCTGATAATATGCATAACAGGATTGCATGAGGTAGAGTGAGACATTCAGTCAAGGCTGACGATGTTATGAAAATATAGAATAGAAAAATAAAAGAGAGGACATAGCTTTGCTCTACCCATTCTTTTGGAAAAGCGTTTGATGATGTTAATTCCAGCATATGATGTGATTCACTGTTTTCTTCTTCTTCTACCAGCTAAAAAGGTTATAGTAACAGGGTTGTTGTGGGACCATGCATAATAATTATTATTTAAAATATGTTGATTAAAATGTTTTTTCCCCACAATTACAAGAGACGTCAGTTAAAAAAAAAAAAAAAAAAATGAAAAAGAGCTTAAAATTTCATTTTAACTGTTTTTGTTTGAGATTCAATTTGGTTATTATTGGGATGGAAACAAGAGAAAAACTGCATTTTAGGGGGAACGCTAGACTTATTTGGTGTTTTAAAAAATATTTTCAAACATTCTTTTCTCCTAATTTTTTTTTGACATTTGGTCTCAGAGAAGTAAATTGACACAACAACTGTACGTTTTAGTATTTTGTACATGGATGACTTGAAATTTGATGTAAGGGATGTAAAGTGTCCTCCAATTCTGGAATGACCCTTCAATAAGAAGCTAGGGTTGGAAAATTTGTACCACATCAGACTGTCTGACTTAATGAAGCCTGTAAATACACACTGATATGAGCCACGTAATCTCCACTATCTATCAGGTGGGGTGTGCAGACGTCTCGTCTATATCTTTAGCTGTATATCAGGCTTGGCCGTTATTTCCTCTGGCATTAATATATATGGACTGTGTCCATTTCTGATTTAGTGGACCACATTTGCAAGTAATTGAAATACAGCAAGATGTCCAGTGTAATAAATAACGTATTTCTCATGGTCTCTAAATGCAGAAATTATTACACACCTTGTTTCCTCTTATAGGATTTATGATGCTTAGAATTGACAGCTCCCTGTTCACTGCAGTGAACTGAAGATCCCTTCGAGACACTTCATCAATCTATATACTTGCGAGTGATGACAACCTGTTTGATTTGTGTATTTTCTAGTGGCCTGCACTATCAAACATTTTCCTTTAGACAATTGCTATGGTATATTACAAAGCTTGGATTCTTATTGCATTATAGTAATTGCTGTTAATGTGCCAACTGGCTCTCTGTCAACCTGTGGAGTGTTCTGCTGCTCTACACCTGAGCCCTGAGTGCTTGCTAATCACTTAGGATCACTTATGGTATTTATGTTAATGCAGATGCAGCTCTTAAACCCCAACTCACACTGGACTATAACGTGGAGCTGATTGCTGTATAGTCACACAAGGTGAAGAAGGCACTGAGGAAATCCCCAGAATTATGTCAGGATAGGATTGGACCACGTGCTAATGCTGAATAGCCAGACGAACTGCCTGAATTAACACCAAAATCCAATCATTCATAGGTGCCACTGCAGTTTTCACACTTCTCAACACAAAATATGAGGAAACAATCACTGAGAAGCCAGTGAATCCATGCGCAAAAACAAAACCACTATAATCCCATATTACACGCAGTCAAACAGCACTATTATGATGAGATGAGCTTTGTTTTTAGCAAAATATGGAATAGCAGAGGAATTCTCTAGTCATGCTAGCAGCATGGCAGTGGAGATGACAGTGTTGGTCTGTGCAAGACTTTGGTTTAGTGTATAATATCTCAGAAACTCCTGTCACATTTTCCTCACTGTGGGCTCATTTTTCACTGCAGTATAAACTCCTGCATATATATGGAAACAGAACAACAATGACTGAAAGTAGAGAAAACTCAGAAATGTCTTCTGTGTAGTTCCCCGAAGTTTGACCCCATAGATAACAAAAAAGCACAGATAAAAGTTGAATTTCATTCATTATTTATTTTATGAATGACTTCCTAGTTGTGCTGAGGAATGAAGTAATTTTTGCTTTTTATACAAGCTTGTCAGATTTTTGAATGACATGTAGAATAAAATGTTTTGGATAAAACGTCATGATTCTTAGCTTAGACTCAGGATATGTTCAAGGACCATCGCAAAACTAAAAATTTGATAATTGGTTCTGTTTTTGCAGTTTCTCACTCTGATAATGGTGTAATTTTGGTGTTTTTTTTTTTTTTTTTAAGATAACATGTCTTTCTGCATCTTATCAGGTCAAGGTCCAGAGTTATAAACAAGCCAAATGAACAGTGGGACAGGTGATATCTCATAAAAGCAACACAGTTTGGTTGTAAATTGGATCTAGAAAACAAGTTTGTATGTAGGCTGTGAGAATACCATGATTTGACCAGAGCAGTGTCACTACACTCAGCACTGACACGTGGATGTTAACCAGCAGGGCATTTTAAATTTTGAAAGTTATTTGTTAAGTTTAATTTAGTGAGTTGTCATATTTTGTGGGCTGATGTGCAGTGTTAAAAATACAATTTGGTTATTGAAGAATGTGATTAATGGTTTTAAATGGCTCGCAAAATTTTTGCATAACGATGTTCAACCTTATTGATGAATTATGCAAAATTTTGCTTATTTTCAGATTGGTTTACGAGACTGAATTGAAGTTTTTGCTTAACCAGCTTGGGAATTAGTTGTAGGAAGATGCCTACTGTGGATATTAATCTTAACATGTTGTAAATGTTGTTTGATTCTTTTCATGTCTTCGCCAAGGAACGGTGGAGTTATGTGACAATTGGCGTACATTTGTCTGTCTGTCTGTCTATTTTAACGTTACTCAAAAACAGACTAACAGATTTGGATGGAATTTTCAGGGAAGGTCAGAAATGACACAAAGACCAAGTGATAAGATTTTGGCAGTGATGCGGCTTATAGTCCAGATCCACGGATTTGTTAAAGATTTATGTATCATTGTGAGATAGCGGCACGGTGTCACTGTAGCTATGACAAGTGAACACTATGTCAGCTGCCTGCTGATGATCACATGATTACAATCCTACTACAAATCAACTGAAATGACACAACTGAGCAGCCTTGACAGAGTACTGTGCTCTCTGAGTGCTTTTTTTTGTTGCTATTGCTATGTTACATGTTGCACCATTGCAAATAATTAGGGCATTTTTCAGTGGTTATATTATAGAGGGGGTAGAATATAACACTTCATTCAGACACTCATGTCAAGGACCAATTAGAACACTTGGCTACGTGGTTAAATTTGGAGAAACAAAAGGCTCTGCTGTTTGGAGGACCTCTCAAAGAACAATTTCAAAACTTTGCATTTTGAGAGGAGGCTGCGGTGGTGGGAGCTGCAGCAGTAAACAGTGTTGGTACAGGAATAACAACAAGACTCAGGGTCTACTGGCCGCACAGTGAACCTGCACAAATATGATTCCATGTTACTTGTCAGCTGATATCTGCACAGCTGTGATTGTGACGCATGAGTGAAAAAGTCGAACCAATTTACCTGCTAACAAGCTGGACTTTGCATCATGTTGAATATATGCTACTCTCCATTCCAAGGGGGAACAAGGTTTTCTGTGAATGTATGACTCAGGTGCTGCTACACTGCGGATCTGTGGCTCTTTTAGAGTTCCTCCTCTGTACATCTTTTGTAACGTGGCAGCACCAATTAGGAAGATCAAACCCCTTTTTCTACTTGGTGAACTTTAAAAGGGCAAACTGCAGTTTTGCCCTTTTCCTGCTTTGTTTCTTACACACCTAGCTTAATGGAAATGGAAAAAAGTTAACAGGAACGGGAAAAAGCACCTTACCCAGCGCCATGACTCCAGTCTAACATGGAGGAGATGAACTCAAAGAAGTGGAGCAAACATGTATTCAAATTCAGCTAAGTGTGCCTGAAAATAGCCCAAGCGACACAACAAACATCTCGACCCAGGGTCACGATGAATGCTGCAAGGTGCTGAGGCTCTAAAGGGAGGGCAGAAGACAGATATGAGCCATGCCTCCGGTACAGAGACACCCCACCACCACCATCACCACCACCACCACCACCACCACCACCACTCTAGCCGATGACATTTTCCCCACAGGGCCAGAACCACACCAAATCACCCACACATTAACGCCGCTATTAGTCCTGTGATTAGGATGAGGGATGGTTGGATGCCTAATGAGCGAATCAGTGTGCAGAACTGTGTGAGTGTGTGTGTCCTAATGAGCAGCGTTGGAGCCCTGCAACAGCTTTGATTGACAAGATGATGAGGCTTGGAGAGGTTTGGGAGTGTCACTGGAGGAGTGGTTGATGTCCCATTCGAGCACCTAAACGGGGTAAACACCTGCGCACACACACACACACACACACACACACACACACACACACACACACACACACACACACACACACACACACACACACACACACACACACACACACACACACACACACACACACACACACACACACACACACACACACACACACACATACACACATATCCTCAGGATCACTGCTCAGTGTGAGAGCAATGATCCCGAGAGAAGCTAATGGCATAATTAGGTTCAGTATTTAAACGAAAGCATTGCAGGTGGTGGTATCAAGGTAAGGAAGATGCACAGGGTGGACCTCTGGGCTGGTATAAATACGCTCATGATTTATTTAAGCATTAATGTGTGCGCTGGAATCTGCACTGATTAAACTGAAATGGAGACCGACGGAGGAACTGGGGAGAGGAATGTGGAATTTTGGCGTATTATGTGAGGCACAAATGGTGGGACTGAGGAGGACGACAGATGCAGCAAGCAACTGAGGGATTTGTGTGCTGGCGTCGCAGCGAAGTGTGATAGTATGTGTGTGTCTGTGTAGCTATGAACTACAGGCCTTTAATAAAAGTCGGTGAGTTGGAAAATTGCATATAAATCTGTCTGGATCCTAAGCTGACTGGCTGGGGAAAACCAAAACACAGAGAGGCAGGAGAAACAGCATACTAAGTGTGGATCGTCTCTGACCTACATTCCCCTACTGTGGAGGAATTCAATCCACCTGCATGATCACCAATTATAGCGAGTGCCATTACAGGGGTGCGGAAGTCCAGTATGAGATAAGGTAAAATTATACAGCTAATATCTTCTGTGACCAAACCCGATTAATCATGAGGAGCAAGATATCACTTCCTGATCACTACGATTTAAATAACACATTTTAAAGGAGTCTTTTGCATCTTAAAACCTGTAGCATATGTACACTGAAAATAAGGACACAGATTTGAGCTGTTCAAAGATCCACATCTGAATAGTTACTAATGCTGTCATTTGATTACAAACATCACAGAGGTTTATGATGTCTCTGACCAAAGTGGAGATGAAAGAAAGCAGATGTGTCACTGTGTGCTGCCACCTGTTGTTGTGTCGATTTGTGAAGATACAAAAATGGTTTAGAAAGTTTGAAAACAAGCTCAGCTGGATGCTCCTTTATTCATATGTTAATCATTTATTCATAACTAATTACTTACATACTTTTGGGTTAAAACTGACCACTGCTTTCAGTAATATGAAATGTGCATGTGTCACATCAGTAAGGTCAAAAGTAGAGAACTCAGGCTCTTGGGAAGAACTGGATTCCAATAGACAAAGAGTCTCTTATATAGTTAAGTCGAATTCCATAAGTTACACTTGTCAAACCAATGGCTAATGAGTTTTGCAAATGAGAGATGCTGGGAAAAAAATCTGCTTTACTCAACTTTCACCATAGATTAAAATTTGCAGAGTTATAAAATTCTTTCCATGGCATATTTTAAAATGGGAACTTAATGGTGAACTAAACTTTTCATACTCAAGGACATTTTAGGATGCACATGAGATTTTCTAAAAGAATAATATGACATTTTGGATATTTCACTAATTGGTTTTGTTACCACACAAATTGAAAACTCTTTATGCTAATCTAGTGTATGCCAACTGGTGTCAATCTTAGCTTTTAAATGTCTGCAGCAAAATAAATAAGAGTCTCAATCACAGATTTCTGTTTGTATTATCTTGAAATTGCAGTTATGTCTGTCTCCATTCATTTTGATAGAAACCAGGTCTTGTTGATCCAATACAACTGCCCAGGGGTGTTACCGAGATGGGTGCCGAATGGAGAGAGTTGTCTTCGACTTTCAATATATATATACAGACACTTCAAAAAGCTCATGCTGGCTCCTGTCCATGCATTTGATTCAAAATCTGTCAGAGAGATTTGAAATGCTGTTGAGCAAATGGGAATTGTCCATTTGGCAATGTGTTTTTAATGAAGAAAAAGCCATGTTGAAACATCAAAGATGCAAAACAATCAGAACTCTGGCATAGTTTATGTGGAAGTTTTCTGTGTGGGACCTGAGATGTACCTACATTTAGTGCTTGAAGATGTCCTGCTCTCTTGTTACTTAAACAAATGGAGTATTATCTGTTATCTACTTTCAATGTTTTATTTTTTCCTCATTATTCTCTCACTTGCCAGTTACAAGTCAATGTGGAGCTGCTGACCAGTTCACATTGTATACAGCTATATAATGTTCAGACTCACAAATCAAGACCTGATCACATCTACAACTGTGAGTTTAGGTTGTAGTGAGGGAGCAGTGCTCCACTTCACGTCATGTAATGGGGAAGGAGATGTAAACACAATGGAGGCTGAGTTTCAAGAACTTGCTGTAACACTAATAATAATTTGTAGTGAGAAAGAAAACAAAAGCTAGGGGGTAAAGGAGTCAGAAAATGGTTGGGAAAATACAGTTAACATGGACTTATTTATCTTCATCAAGAACTAGAGGTGAGATTTAAATGATCAGTTTAAATATGTACAGCTTAGCATCAAGAACTAGAATAGGTTGTGTTTGTAGAATAATAATGGTAACCATCCAGATGTACACTACAGTTCAAAAGTTTGGTGTCACCCAGACAATTTCATGTTTTCCATGAAAACTCATACTTTCATTCAAGTGCTAACAGAATTGCACAAGGGTTTTCTAATCATCAATTAGCCTTTCAACACCATTAGCTAACACAATGTAGCATTAGAACACAGGAGTGATGGTTGCTGGAAATGTTCCTCTGTACCATAATGTAGATATTCCATTAAAAATCAGCAATTTCCAGCTAGAATCATCATTTACCACATTACCAATGTCTAGACTGTATATTTCATTAATTTAATGTTATTTTCATTGCTAAAAAAAAGCTTTTTCTTTCGAAAATAAGAACATTTCTAAGTGACCCCAAACTTTTGAACAGTAGTGTAAACCCCTAAATATCAAACATATTTGATATTATCAGGTCAGCTTCAATAAGCTGTAAGCAGTCTGGGAGTATCAATAAATGGCTCTATTAATCCTTCCCTTTACATTAATAATCTGGGCTGAACATCGGTTCAGATCAAGGCTACTGTTCTCCTTCGATCGCTGTGCATTTGCTGAAGGGAGAAGCTTTATATACATTTGAATCTGTTGTACAGAGTTCAACCATGTGAACCTAACACACTACACAATTATCTATGTTTGCCACTCCAAATTTGCACTGCCAACATCTATTTTCTACTAATGACTCATAACAGCATAAAGCTCTTGCCAGCCTAAAAGTTGTCCAGTACACAGTGTCCTCATCCAGAGCAGCCTGGCTTCAGTTTCAGACCAAAAGAGGTGCTTTTGTCTTGAAAAGAGGCCCAAACTTTTGTGGTATAAGGGGTCAGAGCGTCACAAGGCCAGAACCTGGTCAAAGAGATGTGCTGTATGAGGCTGGCACTCACTTGGCACTCGGTTGATGGCCCTCAGTGGTCTCAGCACACGAACCGTCCTCACCGCTGAAAAACTGACGTTCTGCAGGTTGAGCGAGTACTCCAACATCCTGGAACACATGGCGAGGTAGAAAGAAAACGTGTAAATACAGCAATAACAAAGCAAATGCCTTCAATGCTTCCACAGCTCATACAGCAGAACCTGCTCGATCATCTGGGAATAAAAACACAGAAAATGTGAAGGCAATATTATGTAGCCAATTATGTACTGCATGTATTACATGGTTTCCCACTCTCAATGGGCTGCTGGTAATTAATCTTCTCATGTTCTGAACCACTTTACATTCTTTCCTGTAGAGACGACTGCAATGCATGTGTTCTGGCAAACAATATGCTTTCATTCCAACACTCATTGGACTGCAGCTAAAAGACCAGAAAGTTCGAAACACACACATACACACACACACACACACACACACACACACACACACACACACACACACACACACACACACACACACACTACACTGCGTCTGTTTGTTCTTGTACATGGAGCGCAGCATACACGCAATGTTTGTGTGCCTGACAAACACAAGCATATATTCACATGCACCCTCGCACAATCAACCTTCAAAGGAGCGAGTGGCATGTGTGCATCCCCTTTGAGACGTCAAGAGCGGGTGAATCACTCGTCATTGAGCGGAGGATGTGGCGTCCACGGTACATAAAAGAAGAGCATCAGATCAGTCTGCCTCGTAACCTTGAGACGGCTCACGCTCTGAACACCCTCTCAGCAGCTCTTTAGAGGCCCTTTCAGGCTGTGATGGGAGGTTAGAAGGACAGCGCTTAGAGGAGAGAGCGAGACTGTGGAATGCCTGAAAAAACCTTTTTCTTGTTTCTTGATCAGTGTTTATCGCCGTCTCTGCTCGTGTGTGGAGCAGATGCCGAGCACATGTGCAGCTTGGAGGAGCGTGCAGATGAAGGAATTCCCTCCTCGAACCGACTCCAAGTCCGTCTGTCTGTCTGAAAAATTCGCAACACATGTCAGACGATGTATTTGTCTGTGAGGGCGACGTGTTCGCCACTTTAAGTGCAAGAAATGTCCGTAATGGAACTATGAGGAGTTCTCCCTCAACACTTAATGGTGTCCCAGTACGGGCCTTTCTGGCTTGTTACACAAAAGCAGCGCAAAATCACACACACGCACGCACGCACGCACGCACGCACGCACGCACGCACGCACACACACACACACACACACAAGTGTGTACTAGCACACCCAAAGCTGACAGATGGCTTGCAGTCTGGAGAGAGGAGGTAAATGGGTAAACAGTTAACAGAACTGCACTGAGATGCCCTCCCACCACCAGCAGGGAGACGGAAGGTTAACAGTATCTTCCAGTCCCTGGACACAGACACTTTACATCAGCAGCAGCACTTTCATGAAAGAGTAATTTAGAGAAAAAAAGTCTTTGGGAGCACAAAAATGACAAAAACGGATACCTTACTAATAATGGGATATTACGGGTGACATCATATAGGAAATAATAACAATAAAAAAATAAAAATACCATTAAAGGTGCACTCTACCAATATTACACATCAGAGTCAATTTAAATGTCATGCAGAGTATTATCCAGCCTGTGAAAGTGGTCATGTGATGTCATCCATGGCTCTGGAGGAGCTTTGTTAAGTATGGGAAACTTACTCACAAGTAATCTCAGTCTGTGCCCCGGGGCAGGAATGGCCTAAGGAAAAGATATTATTGAGTTGCACTCTGGGAAGTGTAGGATCCAGGTTTAAGGAGCTCCAGAGACTCTTCAGCCTCTACTACGTTGATTTGAACAATTCTCTCTTTTTTTCATTCAGTCTGTCTTTTCTTGATCTTACAGTTTAACAAAAGTGCAATACTTAGTCTCTGGAGTGCGCCTTTAAGTTCAGTTAAAGTTACAAGCTCTGTTCTACAGATACATACACTGATATGGTGGTTTTCTGACACTGGAACAGCGATTGGAATGAGCCTGTGCTATGATTTACGATAACAAACAATGACATACACTATATTGCCAAAAGTATTCGCTCACCTGCCTTGACTTACATATGAACGTAAGTGACATCCCATTCCTAATCCATAGGGTTCAATATGACGTCGGTCCACCCTTTGCAGCTATAACAGCTTCAACTCTTCTGGGAAGGCTGTCCACAAGGTTTAGGAGTGCGTTTATGGGAATTTTTGACCATTCTTCCAGAAGCACATTTGTGAGGTCACACACTGATGTTGGACCAGAAGGCCTGGCTCTCAGTCTCCACTCTAATTCATCCCAAAGGTGTTCTATCGGGTTGAGGTCAGGACTCTGTGCAGGCCAGTCAAGTTTATCCACACCAGACTCTGTCATCCATGTCTTTATAGACCTTGCTTTGTGCACTGGTGCACAGTCATGTTGGAAGAGGAAGGGGCCAGCTCCAAACTGTTCCCACAAAGTTGGGAGCATGGAATTGTCCAAAATGTCTTGGTATGCTGAAGCATTCAGAGTTCCTTTCACTGGAGCTAAGGGTCCAAGCCCAGCTCCTGAAAAACAACCCCACACCATAATCCCCCCTCCACCAAACTTTACACTTGGTACAATGCAGTCCGACAAGTATGGTTCCCCTGGCAACCGCCAAACCCAGACTCGTCCATCAGATTGCCAGATGGAGAAGCGCGATTCGTCACTCCAGAGAACACGTCTCCACTGCTCTAGAGTCCAGTGGTGGTGTGCTTTACACCACTACATCCCACGCTTTGCATTGCACTTGGTGATGTATGGCTTGGATGCAGCTGCTCGGCCATGGAAACCCATTCCATGAAGCTCTCTGCTGAAGCATTGTTCTTGAGCTAATCTGAAGGCCACATGAAGTCTGAAGGTCTGTAGCGACTGACTCTGCAGAAAGTTGGCGACCTCTTGGCACTATGCTCCTCAGCATCCGCTGACCCTGCTCCGTCAGTTTACGTGGTCTACTACTGGGTGGCTGAGTTGCTGTCATTCCTACACACTTCCACTTTCTTATAATACAGCTGACAGTTGACTGTGGAATATCTAGGAGCGAGGAAATGTCACGACTGGATTTGTTGCACAGGTGGCATCCTATCACAGTTCCACACTGGAATTCACTGAGCTCCTGAGAGCGACCCATTCTTTCACAAGCGTTTGTAAAAGCAGTCTGCATGCCGAGGTGCTTGATTTTATACACCTGTGGCTATGGAAGTGATTGGAACACCTGAGTCTGATTATTTGGATGGGTGAGCGAATACTTTTGGCAATATAGTGTATGAAGGCTAAATCTTGGAGATGGAATGGTTAGCTGCTCAGCTGATGGTGAAATCAACAACAACAAAAAACTGCATTTACCATTTCTGATGCTGTACCTTTAGAATCCTGCGGTAATTGTAGAGAATAATTAGTATGCTCAACAACAAAAGTGATTACTATTTCCAATGTGAATGCTGTCACATAAGGAGAGCACGAGAAAGTCAAGTTGAACTTGACACAATCCTGCATCAGACATGCTGCATAATGGATATCCCAAACTACGATCTTTGCGATTTGATAACTGCATTGTTTAAAACTGCGATTTTGATTTGAAGCCAGTTCAGCTGTACTACATTACTAATCAAACCTCAGAATTCTTCTGCACCAGAAATAGCCTTGTGTTGTGCTCACTGGTGTCCGTGTTTGGAAAAAACAACTAATCCAATCAGATATGTGTAAGTAAGATTAAGAGAGGAGATGTCATCTCAGTGTGTCAGAGCCAGAAAATGGCCCCAAAATGGAAACAAGCATGTAGAGCAGCTGGAAAGCAGCTGTAGAGCACATCTCTTTTTTTTTTCTTTGTCTTCCTCATTTGTAGTCTGCGTTTTTATCACATCAGTGGTGTTGGGATTTTTTTGTTGTTGCATCTGGTCAAAACACAGAAGAGTTCTGAATGGTACAAAAAGCATGTTTTTTTTTCAAACTTTGTTTCTGCCAAAGGCGTCTATGATGTTGACAAGACAAGTACGGATATTTTAGGCTTAGTAAAATCATCACAGAGGCAACTGATTTGGTCCAAAATATTTCTGTAGAATGACACCGAGTCTTCAACAAAGATAAGAACAACAACTCCTGCAGCAGGTGGTCTGGCCCACACAAGGTGGTAACATCTAGTCCTGAAACATGAAGTACCAAAAACTGCAGTTCATTAAATGTCTTCTTGTAGCTCCAACAGCGAGTCAATCCTCATAGACCTCCGTGTTGAAATGACCAACTTTACAGCAGAAATAAATACGCTTACAGACTGGTACAAAGAACGCTTTTGGTCTCCATACATAATTTCTCCGTTCATGGAAACTGTAGGGGATTTTCATATAACTCACCCATTTAATTTGTATTCCAACTTAAAGTTATGCATAATAAAGGCCGAGGTCACTTTAAGTGACAGGTGGGTCACTGGTATTAGCTTCACTCTTGTTCCTCCTCTTTGATCATGTTTGGATTAGCTGGGAGTTGGCAAGATGACGAAAGGCCAGAGCCATCATACTGACTTTTAAAACCAATATTCAGAAAAGCTAAGGGCGACGTATTCGCAGGGTTCATCCATCTTTAGATGCAGTCAATGGGCCACACAGAGACAGAAGACACTGAGAGCGCCAAAATCCACAGCAATTTCCCCAATAGTCAGAGGACACGCCAAGTGAACAAATACATTTTAAAGTCAAAGCGTTGTTAACCAAACGTTGATTAGATTTTTTCCCCTGCAACCTTTGTATGACATTAATTGATAAGTACAAAAACGTTCATACTATAATTTTTTAAAGCATCCTCATATTACTTTCATGGTCTAAAATGTTTGCACAGTGCTGCACATCAGTCATTACTGATTAGTTAGGTCAAAATAACAAAATCATCCAAACAGAAAATGGCTTATATGAACAGAATGTCAGACTGAATAATGAAGCGAAAGCAAAATAGCAATTGAATCTGATTAGAAGGGTATAGGGCAGTTAGAGAACATACAATAAATTCACCGTGATTACAGTGTTGAGTAGTATATTCCCTATGGGAAATTTATGGTAACATTATCAGGATACCAATGGGAAAACTTATGTTTGAGTGCCACAGACAAGCTATAAATCCCCAGAGCAATATAGTACAAATATTAGGGTAATTTTTCGTCAGACAGAGTTACATAAACAAACTTAAAAGCGGATGATGAATGATGTCTGTTGAAAAATAGTCTATGCAAAAACACTTGCTGCCCCTGATGAGAGCCAGATGAAGTTCGGTGCGCTCAGTGAAAACTGACCCATCTCCCCTCATCTGGAATGAAGAAACAGCTGAGGAGAAATGGAGTGTATCAAACAAACGATGGAAACGGCAGGAAGTCGTGCGCTGTTTTCGTCAGAGTCCGTGCCAGTGTTGATGATGCTGATACTGGGGAAGGGCAGCTCTGAAATGAGAAGCAGGAGAGGACGGGGGAGGCCCAACCTTTGAGGGAGCTTGCGTGAGGAGAGTTCCCAAACTAAAGCAGGCCTACGCAAAAGGGGAGGGAGTCGAGGACAAAAACAGTTTTACATGTTGTCATACACGTTGTGATATGATAATTGCGCACATCTTGATATAGAGAGATCCTCACAAGGACAAACTCACAGAAGAATGTAATGAGATTCATGCAAGTCATATATTAAAAAGCACACAATGACAGGCCGTACACATAACACACACACACACACACACGCACGCACACACACACACACACCGCTCTGGGCATGTAGACAGCTTGTGTCTTAGTTTGTCCTCTCTTATCTCAGAATGTGTGTGTGTTTGTGCCAGGCACATGAAGGATGGTATACATACAGCTTTCCAGTTACATCTCCTTCAAAACAAAGACAAGCTGGAAAACACACACACACTCACACACACACGCACACACACACACACGACATAATGCCACCCAGGAAGGCCTATGATAGACAAAGTACACAAGTCAGCTCAGGAAGTTAGGAATGTTTAACCTGTTCTGTCCTCACCTAACCTTTATCTGTCTGCCTTTCTACCTGGATCTGTCAGTCTGTCTGTTATCTGTCCATCCCAGTCAGTGCATCCATCTGTCTTCCTGCAGCGACTGCACTGTTATAATGTTAAGTGGCCACCAGTCCCATATCTGACAGATGAATAAGACGATGACTGATGGAGGGGCCAAATGGCTAAATCAGGAGGAAATCAGCGGTGAGACAAATATAAAAGGAACCTCAGCACTGTATTTTATTTCATCATGTCCCCGGCTGGGTCTTCATCTGAGTGTTTTTTTGCAAATTATGATGGATAGACTGAGAAACGCTGAACGGAAGTGACAAATTTTGATGGAGTCTCCTTAGTTTTCACGCTCGATTTGAGGCTGGGGTGTTTGCTTTATCAGTAAAGAATTTCAGTGATAATGCTGGAAATGCATTTGCTGAATTACTGATTAGTCTAGCTGAGGCATTGTCGCTGCACAGCGCATTGAAGAATGGCTTTGGATATTCTGAAATACTGTATGTAAAGTTATTCTGTTCGAAAAATGGACAGTATGTAAGACAGACACTGCTGTATTTATTGATCACTCCACGTACATAGCTGATAATGGCTGTTTATATTATTTGTCTATTAAGGGGAGAAAAATTGAAGGTCTGAATGTGAATACAAAGTACAGTGAAAGCTCCAGGATATGTTTAGCATGTCATGGCATGGAGATAAAGGGTAAGATACAATTGTTTCACTGTATAGTGAGATGTAACAATACTACGGTTGTTCATTAAAATGCTACAGGCTATCTATTCACATTTAACAGCTGATGTGTAGCATCCATGTTTTATTGATTTGCTTTCTGAAAGCGCCAATATTTCAACCTGGGCACTAACAATAACACTAAGGAAGAAAGCGACTTTCCTAATCATATTCTAATAGATTATACAATGCATATGTGAAAAGTTAGTATTCACAACGTTGTAAATGTAACTTTTCTGAAAGTCAGAGTTCACAACTTGTGTTTCCAGAGAAGGCGGCAGCCATGGAAGTTATATATTAATATATTGCAATTTTAGCAGTATTTGTTTGCACAATTTTGTTCATAATCATATAAAACCTGAGTAAAGTGTTGTGTTTAGTGATAACATAGCATACAGACTTGGAGCTGGGACGCTGCTGACCTTGACTTTTCGACAACTCAATAGCTAAAAAGTTTAGCTATTTTTCTAATGAGGCAGATTGTTTATCATTTCTAAACTGCAGTTTTCTACCTGCACAACATTACATGGCAGACAGAAAAACATCACCTCCTAGCTGGTGAACACAATGAATCATTTAGCAGCTAAAAAGCCAGATGTTTCCCTTAGGAGTTGGTTCAGACCAAAAACAGAGCTAACAAGAAAATAAATACCACAACTCTAAAAGAATGCTATACTAGCACACACTACCCATTATATGAAAAATAACATGACTACTGTGTGAGTTTTGGCTTGTGGAGTTTGGTGGCTCAGTGAAAAAATTAAAATGACAAAACAAGAACTAACATCTTTCATGCTTGAGTACAAAAACCGGTGAGATGTGTGTAGCCTAAGATAGCACCAAGACTGAAAAAGCATGGGGAGTGCTAGCGTGACAACTCAATGGGTCACAAAGAGGCTTTTATCATGTACATGCTCCGAACAAGCTTTCTTATTTAAGTTTGCCGAAAGCAAAGTCAAATATTTTCATGCAGCAAAATGGAAATTTGCTTCCAACACCCAACTCCTAGCATTCAGTTCATCCACAACTTCACTGCAACCTACATTAATATTAATTGACTTCACACTTCATTCCAAAATGTGTTGACCATGGTGAGGAAAAAAAAAGATTACTTTCATGCAAAACTAGAACAAATTTTAAAGTATTTCTGGGGCTATTTCGCTTCATTAAACATTTGCATACAAAACACCATCAGCCCAGAGTGAAAGCATTCATTAATGAAATATTGAATCATATTCATGACTGCTGAATAATACATTCAGGTAGCAATTATTTTCAGTTTTGGGCCTGAGTAACTTCCTGATTTCAGCTGTCAGATTGTGTCATGTGTTGAACCCCTACTGTGATTAGCCCATACATGAGATAATGACTTTGTTATTAGATTATTGGATTATATTTATACACTGCGGTTCTCCTTTATATTCTGTCCTGTCATTTACATATTACAAACCAACCACTCATCTGTCCGTTCCTCTGCTATTTCTTTAGTCACATTTTGCTTACTTTCTAGTCGCCTCCACTTCCGTGACAGGCAAGCTGTCACACTAGATGTTCCTCAGCAAATGAAAATCTGAGTGATGGATAGCTCTTGTGTGTTTCTCTGTGTGTAGGGGTGGTTTTAATTGTAGTATGTAAGCATATTTGTGTATACAGTATTAAAGTGGAAATGATCTGTGCAGCTCTTACCAAGCCTTTTGTAAAAAGGGCTTTTCAGGTTACAACATGGACAAGACCTAATAATGACAATGTTGAAGTCAGTGCATGTAAAATTGTTGGGCCGAAGTGAAGAGAGGAAACTACACAGAACAGACAGATGGAGTGTTTTCGTGCTGAATCAGATTGAAACCCTTTCATCAGTAACAGTTTCTGCTATCAACCCACTCTGCTGCTTATCTAACCCAAATGTTAACCAACTTGCTCTTCACAGTCATGGTTCATGACTGAATATCTCCTTTTTCTCAGACTCTGTGGGGATATTCTGTCCTTCTAACCCTCAAGCAACAGGTCAGAGATCTCAGCTATAGAAGTGCATAAAGATAGGTATTAAATGTGTTGCTGGTGGACACTTCAGAGTCAGTATGTACAAACTGGAAATTAACCTCTAAACTACGTCACACTCTTCTTTAAAAGCTGAGCAGGTAATAAGATGTTGCTCACTTGAAACGGACAGAAGCTGAATAAAAACATCATTTATTTACAAATAATGATCCGTGCTTAGCATCTCTCCCTACAGAAAACCATTCATTTGTTATCGGTGCAAACTGCACTGATATGTTTTCAATACGTGACAGCTCGGTGTCTTTTCTCCATATAAAATAGTCCAATTCAAACTCATTGTTCTCAGGTCAAAGAAAATCAAGCTCAACAAACCAATTTTCATGTGAATTAGTTAATGCCTGAGGGATTTTCATTCTGCTATCAAAAAATTCCAAGTGTGCTATTTTTTTTGACAACTGCAGAGCCCGGTATCCCGCTGATCCCCACTTGTAATCAGACAGAAACTTTTTATGTAGTCGTGCATGAATATGCCATCAGCAGGAAAAATTGAGATTATTCTAAGGTGCAACATTTTGCAGAGCATTGTGCCTGCAGTCAAAAGTAGAAAGAGTAAAAATCTTCGAGCCATCAGAGAGGGTGATGGCCTAAAAATACTGCTGCAAAGGGAAACCTAATCACTTTATCATACCAATAGGATGCAACTGAGAAAACAATAAAAACAACCCCAGAAACATTATGTTATGAATAAAGGACTGAGGAACTAACAAAGCATAATGAGGAAACTAACAGATGGTTTAACATATTTTCTTTGATGTGATAATCTTTTTGATCACACATAATTTGGGTTACATACAATTTAAATAGGAAATCCACTGATTTTAGACATCAAAACCTCTTTACAAATCTTGTTAAGTACAAGTGCATATATAAGTCTGACTAGAACTGTATGATTCTGCGAGCCAGTGAAGTTGCAGTTTACCTCCATGTTTGTCCAGACTTGTACAATACATGCAGTGCAGACTTAAAAGGAATTTAATAAAAGGTACTGTGTACTTTTTGGTGAAGTGGAAGTTGTCATGATACTGACATATATGACTCCAGTGAATAATTTCCATTGAGAAATATGGCATCTTCCCTCACAGATATGGATGTTGCTGCAAAGAAGAATTCTAACATGTAGATGTTTCACAAACAGTTGAACCTGGCAGAACAGAGAATCTATGAATCAGGATTAGTGTCACCAGTTCAGCATCCAAACAAATATGAAATTCGGTAACTACCTCTCCTTCTGTTTCTGTGTAATGGTCTTGTGTAATGGCCTGAAAAGTGTTTTTGCAGAACACTGCGACGTAACAGTGAAATTGAGCTTTGACCTTTCGAGTATAAAATGCTAGAATTTTATTACATTAGGCATTTCAGCAAGATTTTGTCATCATTAGTGAATTATTTCTTGGGTTCCAGTCAAAAAGGGGGTTTGTTAGGTCACAGTATCCTTTGAACACCAAATTGTAATGATTACATTCTTGGATGCCAAATTTGAAGAAATTCCCCAAAGTCATTCCTGAGATGATATTTTTATGAGAATGGGACAGATGGATGAAAAACATAATGTATCTGGTCATGGCTGCTGCACTGACTTTTGTTTTTACTGGTCCATTATAAGGCTGACAGTGTTTCGTAGCACACTTTTAAATAGTTGGGTTACTTTTTTAAACATGCAAAACATACATTAAATATAACCATGTTTCTAGCAAACTGAAACTACTAGAAGAATCCCTCCAGCTACCATAATAAAGCACACATTCACTATGGTGTAAATTATCCTGTAAAACATCAATAAAAGAACTTACAAAAGGCATATTTCCATGAAAATGTGTGTTTTTCATACTTGTTTCTTGACTTGTACAGAATCAAAAAACCTGTAATTGTAGCACATTCTTTGGCCAGTGGAAAAAAAAAAAACACAATTTTCTCTTCTTTTTCAGTCTTAAAGCTGCACAAATCAATCTTGGAAATTGGAGGTTTCAATTCTGTGCCTCAACACACACAAATCTAGCGTCATGATATCAGAAATTCTTATTTAGTTTTTCGATCCTTTCAGTGACACAATACCAAAATAGCAACCAAGGTCATCATTTCCACTGCAACAGAAATCTGTAGTTTCAGTTTGATTTACCCTGAAGGTGCTTTTATCCAAAGCGACGTACATCTGAGAGTAGATACAACACAAGCAAGGATCTAGTCAGGAGAAAACAACCTGGATAAGTACCACAAAACAAGGACTTTGGGGTATACAGGCAGCGCAGGCTAATAGAATTTTAAAAAATGTTTTGCAGTCTGTCAAGTGCAAAGGTGTTCAGTGAAGAGCTGGGTTTTTCAGTCTTCTCTGAAAGACTGAGAGGGACTCTGTAGCTTGATCATAGTTTGGTAACTCGTTCCACCACCGGGGAACCACAGAACCACATATTAAAGATCATGAGCAGTAGCAGTTGCCTTGTTGATTTTTATTTCTCCCAACAAGTGTTACCTTTTAGACTGTCCTGTCTACTGGTGGTTAGGTGATCAAATAGCTTTAAAAATAATAAATAAATAAAATCTCACACACCTTTTTGAAGTCAATGATAAATAAGTTCATGACTTTAAATGGCTAAATCTAAACTTTGGTGAGCATAATCCAATGTTTCCACATATATTACAAACTCTGTGATTTTTACTAGACTTTAAAACACATATTTACTCATATACGTGGACATAAATCTGGCAAACATTTTTGTACCTCTTAAAATAAAATTAGGCCAATTTGCAATGCTACAGTGACTTGTGGTTTACATAGGTGATTGTTCTTGATTGAACAGCAGTTCAAGAGTTTTCAATCAACCAATTACTCATATTATACACATTTGTTAAGTGTGCAACCCAAGTGAATAATATCAGCTTCTCTTCACTGGCTGCCTGTAAAATCTAGAAGAGCTTCTGCAATCCTTCTCTTTATATACGATAACTCTTAATGACCAACCTCCATTGTTACTTTAAGACCTTATTGTACCACATTATCCTAACAGAGCACTTCACTGTCAGAGTATTGGATTACTTGTGCTCCTTAGAGTTTCTAAAAACAGACTGAGAAGAAGATCCTTCAGTTATCAGCTCCTCTCTTGTGGAATCAGCTCCCAGACTGGGTTCAGGAGGCGGACAGCCTCTCTAATTTTAAGAATAGGCTTAAAACTTTCCTCTTTGATAAAGCTTCTCGCTAGTGCCGGCTCAGGTGGCCCTGAACTATCACTTAGTTAGGCTGCAGTCGGCGCACATGGCTGGGAAACTTCCTATGATGCACTGAGCTCTTCTCCTCCTCTCTCCTTACATGTACATACCACTGCTGCATGTCACTAACTTCATCTTTTTCCTTCCAAAATTGATGTTTTGTCCTTGCTGGAGGTATCTCTGGCTGTGGAGCGACATGTCTCTGATTTGACCTCGCTAACTTCGCCAGGGATTACTCTTCTCTTATGGGTTGTTTAATTGTTTTCTCTCTGCTATATTGTTCTCTCTCCCCTTCATTCTCACCCCAACCAATCGAGGCAGATGACCACCCTCCTTGAGCCTGGTTCTGCAGAAGCTGCCTTTCTTCTGGGAAGATTTTTCTCCCCACTGTTGCCAAAGAGCTTGTTCAAAGCAGCCTTTGGATTTGCTCTGTTTGTTTCTATAAAACTATTTTGTAACAAATACATTACGAGTTGTGTACTATATGAAGTGCCCTGAGATGACTTATGTTACGTGTTATGTTATGTGAACTGGAACTATAGAAATAGCATTGAACTGGATTGAAATAAATTGCTAATTTTGAAAGTAACTAGCAATTAATAAGAACTTAAGAGGAACTTTATACCCAAATGAGTGATGGACTTACCGATAGCTGGTGCATTAGCGATGCAGAAAGCCAATATGGAGCATCAGTGTTTTTCTATTTTTGAAATCATGATGAGCAATTTCTTCATCATTTCATGATAATATCTATTTTAGTACCAAGACAAACAAAAGACATAACATCGTAAAAAGTAGAGAGATGCATTGTCTTGATGGACACTTGCTCGGTGCTTTGGATACTTCACTTTAAGAGTATTTACCTTCTGTGCAAAGGGAGGATTTCCCACAAATGTCTAATGAAAGCAGAACTTGATTTAGGAACACAAGGAACACAAGAGCCTGCAAGATGTTCTTCTCTATTACCGCGCTGTTGTTTTTGTAGATAACACAGGAACAGCCATACATGCAAATTGATCCCTGTGAAGCTCTGAACCGTCTCAGCTCAACATTTTTCTTGCTTATTTTTTCCATCACCACCTCTCCTTCCCTCACTCCCACACTCCTTCCCTCTGACTGATGATCTATGGCTTATCTGCTGACCCATTTGTCGTGGGGAAATAATCTAGCTAATGGAGGAGAAACCAGGTGGATAAGGACATCCAGGACAAGAAAGTACAGTATCCTGCTTAGTGCTGAGCTCACAGAGAGACTGACTGCTGGACTCCTGGCAGTGGACAGTTTGTTTAATGGCCATCTTTGTTCATGGATGCTGTATCCTTGTCTGTGTCCTCTCTCCTCTGGATTGCAACATCACTTGTCCACACTTCCTCCTCTCGCACTCCTCTCTAATTCTGCTGTCATATTAAAGGAACAGTTTAACATTCAAATACCCTTATTTATTCTCTGCTGGAGAGTGACATGAAAAAAATGATCATTATATAGGACATAGTGAGCTTAGCTTAACATAACAAGCAGGGGGTCACACCTAAAGTAGACTGGCTGTGCTCAAAGTGAAAAAAAAAAGTCTTACGAACATTCCTAATGCCTGTTCATTAAGTTTTGTTTAACTGTTAAATCAACAGAAACGTAGATTTTTAACTCTAATTACTCCACCAAGGAACTTCGGGCACATTTTTTGCATCATGTCTGCACATTTTAAGCTTAAGCTTAAACACCATAAAATGAAAAATGGTTAAGGCTAGAGTGCAGGACATTTACACATACATTGAAAACCATTATATTCAAGTCAAACAGTTTCACACAGTAATGATTGAGCCCATCAGTGGTAGGTAAATCTCACTGTATTTCACAAAATACCAAGCTTGTTACATCATCTAACAGTGTCTGGTTTGCCAGAGCTGAAGAGAGAAACAATCACAGCGACAGAGAACAGGTTAGGTTCCAGCTACTAGAAGTACGGTGACGTCTATGTCAGGAAACCTGCACATAATTTCTAATTTCTGTGTTTACTTTGGGTCAGGCTGGAAAACAAATCTTTAAAATGATTCATGTAAAAAGTATGTGTTTTGGAGAACTGCAGGGAACCCAAACGCTGTTCAAATACTTTTTTGTGTGACTCCTCACTTCCCAGAACCTCTATAATAGCTACAATAGCCACATTATTGGGAAAAACACAAGGTTAAAAAAAAAAACAACTGAAATATGTGTGAACCACTTGTCTCCGCCCCACTCTTCTGCTTCTTTGTCTTCCTAGTTGCCACCATTACCTCATCATTTCTTGATGCATCCAAGCTTTTTATTTTCCAAACTACAGCCAGAAGTCAGAAGGTCAGAAGTATGACCATTAGGGAATCATGTATTACACCTTATTTTGGAAAAAAGTCACTTTTTATGGAGTTTTTATCAGATTTGACTGGCGAGTCTATTAATGCAGGTTTTACGCCCAATTGACAACTGCAATTGTGAATCTCTCCCTATTCATTTAGATAGGCACCAAGTCTTGTTAGCCCTAAAAAAACTGCCCAGGGGCATTACCAAGATGGCAAATCTTGCCAATAAGGACTTTGGTATTTAGGCCAGCAGCAGGTAGCCAGTCAATTTGCCCGCCTCAGCTCAGCAGGTCCTCCTTTGATTTGAACTGCACCATAACTTACCTGAGGCCACTGTAATCAAAACACCATCTCAGAGTGTGACACTTCACTTACCCTGCAGCTCTGGACTTAACCCGCAGCCATGAGAGAGAAATTGATTATTTCACCTCATTTTAAAATGTTTAACTAAAAAAGTGTCTCAGTAAGGTAAAAAAAAAAGTGTCTATTCGGTTTTTGCACTACTTTCCTGTCTAACATTGGTGCCCCTCTTTAACCTTGTCTCTTCTTCTCTCCCTGATCTTTTGCTTTGTCTCCATTCCTGCAGACATCTTTAGCCACCCCTCACCTTCTCTCCTCCATTCTCACTCTCTTCTTTCCCTCGGCTGTCTCCCACACTGTGCTGGAGCTGATCCAAAGTATCATCAATAAATCATAAAGAGAAGAAAGGAGATGGTGCTCAGGATTAGGTTCTGGGTTTCTCTCTTTAGAGTGACTCAATCACAAGTCTGATATCCAAGACGACGCGCTAAATATTTAAAGCCAGTTAAACGTGCTAGGCTTGCATTCTGAAAGTCAATTCTCATTATAGAAATAATAATGATATTTTGGTCTGATTACCTTAAATGATCGAGACAGTGATCAAGAAGATGAGTATGGTATATAGTCTCCGTTCAGTGCCAGAATCTTTTCTAAACTTTACTTTAAGGCCACTCTTGCTCCAAAAGTTTTTGTTCCTTTTACTTTGTATGACATGACAGAAATATTGTAGTGCGATCCATTTTCATGTCTCTTCCTCGTGCATCGACCACTTTAAAGAACGCTGTAGCTCGACCTCTGTTCTCATTAAAAAAAAAAACTGATGTAGTCGTGCAGATTTCTGTGTATTTGGCTTTGGTGGACACAGTGTGAAGCACAACAGACAACAGCATTGTACTCTGAAATGAAAGCATAGAACAAATAAACAAATGAAGTTAAAATATAAAAAAAAATCACGCTTCCTCCTCCATATTTGACAGTTGATGTCACACAATGATGAACCATCCTTTCTCCTACTCAAAGGCATACAAAAAAATCCTGAGCGATGAACTAAAGAGTTTACATTTTGATTCATTAGTCTAAAACACCTTTTTCCAGTCTTCAGTAGTCCATTGGTGGTGTTTCATGGCCCAGGCAAGCCTCGTTTTCTTATTCTGCTCAATAATGCTCTCAAGGATATGGTGCCATGGTGTGTTCCAACACTACTTTCATGCAGACAGACTTTTTCTTGTTCTGACGTCTTAGTAATGGCTTTCTTGCTGCAACTCCACCTGTCAAACCTGCAACTCCAAGTCTTCTCTTCACAGTTGAAATTGAGACTTGTTTACTATGACCACTATTAAGCTGTGCTTGCAGTTGTTGTCCTGTGAGTCGCCTATCATGCAGGCCTGTTGACTCTTAGAAACTTGTCTTCTGATTCTGCTGTGGCTTTGGGTCTTCCAGACCTCTTCCTGTCAGAGTTTCCCCCAGTTTCTAAGCCCCTTTTCATGGCGAAGAAAACTGTACACACTAACACACACACTGATTTTTTTGCAATTTCTCTGTAAGAAATACTTACATTTTTCAGAGTTATGATCGTCTGTCTCTCTTCTGTTGTTAATTGCCTTTTCCTCACCATTTTTTACAGCAACACACTAATTTCTGCAGTACAATACTGTTCAAATAATGCTCTCTAGGGTATGGTGGCACAGTGTGTTCCAGCACTACTTTTACGCAGACAGAGGGGTTGTAAGTGATCAAGAAAAACTGGGAGACTTGTAGGATTTGGTAGCACCAACTTTCAAGGCTTGATCAATCTCTATTGCTGCAGAACAGCTTTAAGTTTTTTGCCCATTTCTTGTTCCCTGAAAAAGGTCTTTTTGTATAATTCTGAAATGTGCATTATTTTTCAGTTTTGGGTAATCTTACCTTTTTTTAACCTCTGGCAGATCATCACTTACCTTTGTACCATTTCAAGCTATTCATTGGTCTTGAACTGCTTAAATTTCAATAAAAAAACAGGAAAAATTGGAGTGTTCTAAAACTTTTGGCCGGTAGTGTATGAAATATCAGCATCGGCTGAAAAATAACAATCACAGGCAGCTCACTCCTGTCTGGCTTCAAGAGTACACAGTTTTGTTTGAAATGGTTAAATAATTCTAAATTTGGCATATTTTCCTTATAAGCTGAAGTCATTTCCTTCTTTTGCCCTGCAAATGTGAACAAATGAAAAATTTGGTCTCTCATTGCAAGAGTAGGCACAACAATATGTTAATACCGCTAGAGGAGAGACCTGGTGTCTGTAATGAGGTGGTAAAAATATGAGCATATTCAGGATCAGCAGCCAAAACAGGTTGGAAAATATAATGTCAATTTTTTTTTATACATCAGCAAAAACCCAATATAGTCCATTCTCAAGCAGTGTGTGTAGTATGGTGTAGCTCTTGTCCACATGAGGGAGGCCACCATGATTCAAGTTTTTTTCATCTCACCTGTCGCAGTGTATATCAGCAAAAATGGGATAAAATCATGCTGATATATTAGGTTGCAGACATGGACATTGTAGTTTAACAGTGAAACATCTCAACTGTTTAAGTTTCATATTAATGTGCTATAAACATCTGGTTGCTCAGTATTTTGATTTAAGTCCTACAAACTAAAAACCATCCTATCAGCATTCATTGTCGTATGTGTTAAGTGTGTTTGCATGCTTAGTGAACATATTTCTATCTGTCAGATAAAAAATACTTTCTCCATTTTCACACAGAAGACAAGTTTCAAAGCAGACTATACACAAGAAAAACTAGACAGACGTCAGCTGTTCTGAGATCCACTATACTGTCACTCTGGACAGGATTTAGACTTCAGGAGGACCATTGAGTTGAACGGAAAAATACCAGGTACTTGCAGCTGTAATTACTACTGTGCTGGAGGTGAAAAACTTTAGATTACAGGTACTGGATAAAAGCAGTGATTACATATATTACAAGTACATTGAACTTGCATATGCCATAATGGCAGTAATTACAGCAGAGTACCGCAGGGGATGATTAAAGGTTTTTCATTTTAAGAGTCAGAAAATGCTTACATTGAATATTTTATTGTAAGAAAGGGGCATTTTTGTAGCCAACCACAGACTTTTAATAGGTCACTGAGTGTGAACTACCTTTCAGATCACTGTTCCTTATAGCCAATGAACTACAATAAAATGTTATTTATACAAGCTAGCCCATGCAACCAACATCAATATTTGTACCCATGGTGTCTCTTCTAAAACATGAGACCAGATTAAATATTGAGGGAATCGACCTGACCTCCTCTCTTTTTTCTTTCTCTGGCTCTCTCTTTCAATCTGTCCCCCTTCCTCCTCCCCTCACTCTTCCTCTCCCTCCTCAGTTCTCCTCTCTGTCTGTGTCCAGGAGGAATCTCAGCCACAGAGAAGGTGTAAAGTCAGACTGATGCACTATGGATAGGGTGGCCTGTCTGCTACAGTAAGTGCTGCTGCACTCTGCTATTTAGACTCCCTCAGCTATCGATTGGGGCTCCACTGCACCACTCAGTAAATAAATACATAAATAAATGAACACACTCTCTTAACAGGTCATTCAAGCTACAGCTGAGTTACTTTGCACTTGGACACAATCAGTTCTTTCTGATGCAAATAAACAGTCTTTGCAGATTAACTAATGTAATGTTTTGAACGTGTCTTGAAATGAATTGATCCATTTGTCCTATTTAGTTGTGGTTGTTTAATTTGAAAATCTCTTGCATGCAAAATTAAGCCGTGTAATATGTGGTTTAATTACAATATGCTGTGTTAGTTTTTACTAATGGCAATTCCATGTACTCTACGTACACAAATATACATATATGTAATCACTAGTATGTGGGTGACATGTCTGGGTACTCTGTATGTACAACCTGTGGTAAATGCAGTGGCAATACCATGAAATATATTTCCGTAAGGTATGATCAAGTATATTGCATCATATTGTAATTTGTCATATTGTGCTGTAATTGTACTTGGAACTGTGTTTTGTGGTATTTGATTAGATTATTTAATTGAATTTTATTTTATTTTATTTTATCGTAAAGCACCATATGTTGTATTTCTATTATATTGCAACACGCGATATTGTATCATGCCATGTCATATTGCTTTATATTATAGTGGATCATTTCATAACATACAATATCATGTTGTTCCATACACAATGGTGGAAAAAAGTTTTTGGACACTCCAGGCATTTGTGAAATATTGCATTAAGAATCACTCTTAGGTGTTCAAGTCCAATTTCTTTTACTAGTGATCCACTAATGAAGGTCGTGCTTTTTATTAAAAGACACAATTTTTCGTGTCTATATAAAACACATTTGAAAGAAACAAAAATGGCTAAAACAAGGAACCTAACACTGGAAATATGCCTGAAGATACAGATTCTCAGCCAGGAAAGGTACAGCTGCCACCAGATAGCCAGGAAGCCTCGATGTAGTCCTTCAGCAGATGGTTACACTCTGCAGAAATACAGACAAAGCAGTATCTTGGAAGACAAACCAAGATCTGGGTGTCTAAGGGTTTCTTCAGCAAGAAATGACCACATCCTGATCCACATGTGCAGGGAAAACCGCCCAATGACAGCACAGGAGCTTCAGCAGCAGTTTTCAAACCAAATTGGTGTCCAGTGTTCCACCCACACAGTCTGTGGCCGACTTTTAGATCATGGCTTAAGGTCCTGCAAGGCTGTCAAGAAGCCCAATGAGAGACAGAGGCTAGTCCGGTGTCGTTGGGCCCAAGCACACAAGAACTCGACAGCAAGGAATTACAAGAAGATTCTGTGGTCAGATGAGACCAGTTTCCAGCTTTATCTTCCTCCTGCTAATGTGAGGGTACAGAGAAGGCCAGGAGAAGCATTATGGAGGCAGCATGGTGGAGGCAGTATCATGGTTTGGGGATGCATGAGTGCTGCTGGTGTTGGTCATCTCACTGTCTGTGATGACACATTGAACTCTGCTAAATATTGTGCCATTCTCCAAACCCACATGTTCCCTTTGCACTGTTCCATTGAGGTCAAAACTGGATGTTTCAACAAGATAATGCCCCTTGAACACATCCAGGGCCGGTAGAACTTGGCTGCAGGAGCTCAGTATCCAGGTCTTAGAGTGGCCAGCTCAATCCCTGGACATGAGCCCCATTGAAAATCTGTAGTGGATTATCAAAAGGCCTGTTTCAAAGCATAAACCAAAGAATTTAGAAGAATTAAAATCAGTAATTCAAGAAGAATGGGACAAGATTACCCCTCAACAGTGTGAAATGCTCATGGGGAACATGCCAGCCAGGATTAGAGCTCTACTGCAGGCTAATGGCAGGATTACTAAATATTAATTTGATGATGTGATGGTTTCTTTATTTTTTATTCAGTTTTGAACACATTCTCTGTTATTTGTTGACTTTAATACCATCAATGTTGAGAATTGACATATTAAAACTGTCAAGAATTTAGTTTTGTTAATTTCTCTTGTAAATAACAAACAAAAAAACCCCATTCATATTTGTTTGTGTCTGTCTAATGCAGCCGCACCTTTTGAAACACAAAAAAGATTTTTCAACAAATATTTCACGATAATATTTGAGATCGGGTCAAATTTTAAGGGTGTCCGAAAACTTTTTTCCACCACTGCATTATCACTTTGTATCACAATGTATCATGTCTCATCAACACCACAAAGACAAAGAATTTATATAAGCATTATAACCATCTCTTTCTTGGATCTAAATGTTGTTTACATGTGATGGTTAAAGGGGTGTTGTGTTCACGATTTGTGCAAATGATTCTGAACAACCTGACAGGTAAAAGAAACAACTTAGAAGTGTTACACAGGTCATTTGAAGAAATGCTAATTTCCCTGTTGACTGACAGACCAAACTAAGCACTGGAGAGACAACCATACAGTGAAATGAAATACTGAGCTAAAGTACGGCCAATGATGCAATTGCAAAATGAGTTATGTGATGAAATTCTGGTGAAATAAAAATGTCATTCATCAAATCTGAGTTTTCATACCAGCCGACAACAGATGTGGACTTTTTGTTTCAAGTAAAAAAAAACAAAACAACAACAAAAAAAAAACTCCTTTCTACAGATTTTCTTCTTATCACATGAATGCAGCACAAATCCATCCTGCCCTCCCTCCTTCCCTGCACATCCCTCTCTCCCCCCTGCTACTCCACCTGCTCCGTCCAACCATCCCTCCATCATTCCCTCCTGACAGAGAGGTGATTAGGAGGACAGAGTTCAGACCTGCTGAAAAAGCAGCTTAGCTGTAATTATCGTCTCGGAAAGAAACAAACAGTTCATCAGAGCCTTCCTCCGCAGACTTAACAACTGTTGCCAGGATATATCAAATGCTCGACAACCAGCCGTTACCTAGGTTACCATTGTCTCTGTATGTCTGCAGGCTCTCCATACAGATGAGACTTTTTTTTTTTAAATGTTCAGAAATAGTATAAACCATGAAAATACCAAAACATATTAACATATATGCACCACCTACACTCTCCGGTGTCAGCCAACATACATGTGGATGCCCATGGATACAGACATTCTTCATTTCTTGCACCTGTTTTCTGCCACATTGTGTATGCTCTCTCTCTCTCTCACACACACGCACGGCAGCTTTCACAAATTATTTTTGTGACATTATTCACAGACTAAAGAGTGACCGGAAGAACAATGCTGAGGGGAAGGAGGATTCCCACTTCCATTTAAAACCAAGACATCACAGTTGCACCACAATAAACAGAGGCCACGAAATCAAAGTGTGTCCTTGTACATCCATGTACATCACATATTTCTACAACATAAGTCCTTTTATGGCCACACCGGCGCACATATGCTCTTCCAGTGACTGTTTAGATAATTAATGCACACAAGAATTGGTATTGATATGTTCTGCAGTGGTGGAATGTAATTATAGTACTGCAAAGGTGCAAGATTTCGAAGATTAATATATAACAGAAACTAACTATCAGCTATGTCAAGATACAATGGAGTAATGGCTTCCTGAGCAGAGAATGAATCACAGTCCCTCCTTGTGTGTTCTAATCAAAGCTTCTCTGTTTATGTAAGTGCATGTTAGTCCCTCCCGTTGAAACTGCTCCTGCATTTATAAACACACCGAGTGACTTCCTACACTGCACTGTAAATGCAACAGTGTTATCCAGAGTGTTCAGTCGATGCCCCAAAAATCTATTAAAACCAAAACAGATTAATTTACAGACATTGATTGGTTGGAAATGATGGTGCTGGGGGTGGGGTTGGGCGGGTCGGGTGGTGGGGTGGGGGGCTTGGTGGGGGCTGGGGCTGGGGTGGGCGGGGGTTGGGGTTTGGGTGGCGGGTGGGTCCTCGTGCCCCGGGCCACCTGGGTCGGTCTTGGCGCGCTGGGGGTGTCGGTAGCTGCTCCCTCTTGCTCTCCGGGTTCGCGTCGTTCACGGTGGCCCCGGAGGCTCTCTGGGGGTGCCGCCCTGTGGCTCCTACTGCCCGGGGGGAGGGGTGCCCTGTTGGCTTGGCCCTGCCTTGCCTTGATTGCTGTTCTGGGCTTCCGGGTCCTTCACACTTGCATGTTTGATCAGGTCTCCCCAGCTACTGCCGAGTCCCATTTCAGTGAATGATGGGACCCGCCAGAATGTGCTGAGAATCTCTCCAGAGTCTCCACCCTAAACTCATTCTCTCTTGCACTAGTATCCTCTTCTGGCCTGTTCTATTCTATTCTACACTATCAAGACATCCACAATTATGGTGCTCAGTACCGTTTGTTTAATTATTTATTTATTGTATCTCTTTTTCTTTTCTGCTGGTTTGGATTTCTTTTCTTTTTTCAAAATTTTTTTTTATTATTATTATTTTTTTTTTTTAAATTGATTGACAGTTAGTAGTTGGGAATAACACACCACCTTACTATCTTTAATTGCAATAGCACCGCCTGTTAATTTCTATCCCTGTTCATCCTGTTCGTCCTGTTCGTCCTGTCCAGTCTTTGTTTCCCCCACACACCACTGAGGTGTAGCACTGCCCTCCCTGGCTCATAATAGGGAATTCGAATAAATAAGGTCTGCTTAGCTTTCAGGGAGGGCCGGTGATGGTCACACACATGCACTAAATATTAAAATATTTGGCTGCAAGACTAAAATATGCATCGATCTCATACAATGTTGACTCCCTTCTTGTGGAGTTAAACAATGAGAACAAATGCAGACAAAAAAAAAAAAAAAAAAAAAAAGGAAATGATGGTGCTAAAGTGACTGGTTCCTAATGTCGCATACAGCATCTTAAAGTACAATTTTGAGCTACTTCCCTGAGAAACCATATGACAAAATAAGGCAATTCTTTATTCATCTTACAGTTCATCCCGTAGAAACAGAGAAACATCAGTAAGAAATAAAAATAAACAAGAAATACTCAGAAGTACTGTTATAGATATGTAGAACAGTAGATATTATACAGTGGTGATACTGCAAAATATTATTCCATATGCACAAAAATATTGATATGACAAAGATTCTCCCACAAGTAGAAAATACTGCCATTGCAGAGGCTTTTTTTCTACGTGTAAAAAGTACTGATATCATGCAGTCCTCTAAATGTATAAAATACACTTGAGTGTTTTCATTTTTTACTGCTTTATATCTTTGCTTCACTGCTAAAGTTCAGATTGAATATATTTTCTACCTCACTGCATTTATTTGACAAGGTTATTTTTCAAAATTACAATTTTGCATTAAAAAAAAGATGTTACACTGCTGCAGTGTCTCCCCCGCAGATAAATTATAGTTGCTGCTGTGGCTTAAATTCCTTTTACTGACCTTCTATTCACTCAGTAGTTGAGTGGGCTACCTGAATATCAAAGAGTGAGGTATTTCCCATCAAGTTCCTTCTGGCACTGCACCAGTTGTTCCCTGAGTCATAAGATGACCAGCAGAGAAGCAGCTTTTACCGTGTATGCTCCTAAAAGGTTTTCACTCAGATGTATGATGCAGGTGGAGAGGAGTAGGTGGAGAGTGGACGAATTAACTGAATGAGGGCCGAGGGAGAAGCTCAGGGCCCAAGACAGACCTTTGACTTTGGAAAACAGTTTTCTGACTGTAAACCAGTGGGACTCTGATCTCTCCCTCTCTTTCTGTGTGTTAGTGATGATGTAGTAGCACAAAAAAAAAGGTAAGGTAGGTGAAATGTATCTCATCTCTGCTGCTGAAGGACGCTGCACAGGCCTTTACAAGCGCACACACAGTCGGAGACACACACACACAGAAGGAAATGCGCCTTGTTCCCACTGATGGACAACAGAAGCCGTGGCAGAAGGATGGCATTAAAAAGCAGCAGGGGATGTAGTGTGATGAAAATGTCAGACCAAAACCAGCAGGCTACGTTCAGTAACATGTTTAATCAAATTACAGTGTGTGTGCATTGCTGTGTGGGTACGTGTGTCGCTGTGAGTGTGCACGCAGTATGTGTGTGCATATTCTGCTAGCATGTGTGCGTATGTGTATAAACATCGTGTGTTATGTCTACATGTGCAGCCTATACTTGAATTTCCACCTACAGCATTATGTGCTATAACATACACTACCGTTCAAAAGTTTGGGGTCACTTAGAAATGTCCTTATTATTCTGCCAAGGAATGGCGGAGATTTGTGATGATCGGTGTACGTTTGTCTGTCTGTGTGTCTGTCTGTTAGTAACATTGCTCAAAAACAACGGATTTGGATGAAATTTTCAGGGAAGGTCAGAAATAACACAAAGACGCAAGTGATAAGATTTTGGCAGTGATGCAGGTTATAGTCTGGATCCATGGATTTGTTTAAGATTTCTGTATCATTGTGAGACAGTGGCATGGTATCACTGTAACTATGACAACAAGTGGACGTCACGTCAGCTGCCTACTGACAATCTCATGATTGCGATCCTATTACTAATCGACCGCTGCGGACTGATTGGGACTTATCTGTCAGAAATGATACAAGGAACAATTGATTAAATTGTGGGAGTGCTTCCAAGTCTCATCAATTCCCGCCAGTGACTACATATTTAGGTCACACGATTTGGTATCCGTGCAAAACACACACATGCATAACACACACCTGTGCTCAGCGCAAGGTCATTTTGCTTGTGAGTACATCTATATTAAATGGCCATATTCTATGTTGCCGTGATTTCTTCCACAAATTTTTTCAAGATTTCAGCCGTCGGAAATGATACAATGACTGAGCAGCCTTGACAGAGTACTATGGTCTTTGAGTGCTTTTCTTATTTTTGAAAGAAAAGCAGTTTTTTTTAAATGAAGACAACACTAAATTAATCTGAAATACAGTGTAGACATTGGTAATGTGGTAAATGACTCTTTTAGCTTGAAATGGCTGATTTTTAATGGAATATTTACAAAGGGTTACACAGGTCCATTTCCAGCAACCATCACCCTTGTATTCTAAAGGTACACAGTGCTAGCTAATTGTGTTGTAGCCTTTCAACATTTGATTACTAAAAAACCTTTGTGTAATTCTGTTAGCACATGAATAGAAGTGTGAGTTTTCATGGAAAACATGAAATTGTCTGGGTGACCTCAAACTTTTCAACAGTAGTGATGTTGAGACCAAAATGTATTCAATCTGCAAATGTCTTAAAGTTATAGCATATTATGTAAGGACAAATGTGAAAGTGAAGAACAAGTTTTCAGTAAAAAAAAAAACGAAAAAAAACAACAAAACTCCATACACTCATCTCCAAATCTGATCTCACACTCTCCATCAGTTTTGACAGTTTCTGAGCACTTAAGAATTTATGACAGTACTTGCTATGAATTTCTAGTAACCCTTTACCAGGATTTTTAAATTATTTGATGACAAATCCAGAGGAGCCCACAGGGACGTAGCCTGATACTACTTAAAAGGCTGCTTCTATCAGGTTCATGCTTCAAATTTAGTGTTTTTTGATCTTCTCTCTGCAGCTTGTTGGCCTCAGGTGACATAACACATCTATTGTCCTCTCCAGATTGTATTCCTGTTCATGAATCTGTTACTGCTCTCTCAAAACCCGACATGCAGACTGATTGCTGCTCAAATTTGTTGCATGTGTGCGTTCTGCTTCTTGTGCAAGCCCCCAGTGTTTATGTAGGGTTATGCTTGGCCACCTGTTTGTCTATGTTTCTGTGTGTTGCCGTGAAACTCACCCAGCCACTACTATGAAGAAGTCCAAGCGGTTCCACGTGTCTCCAAGGTAACACTTCTTGCCAAAAATCCCCAGAGCCACCATCTTAATCACCATCTCAATGGCAAAGAATGCAAAGATGAAGTCATCAAAGTCCTGCATAGACACGGATAAACAAAACAGAGTGAGTGTTAACATGTAAAATGCAGGAAGCTGCAAGGTTGCAGTTGACAAACTCTCGTGAGAGGTAATCATTTGTCTTATTTGTCATCTTACTACCAGTAAAATGTTGATAAAGATGTTTTAAATTTGGTTCTTCAAGTATTTGACCAAGATACAAAATATATTCCTTGACTTCCTGTTACAGGTAAACAACATTAAAAGATTAAAAGTCTGCAGCCTTGCTACCAGCAATATGAGGCCAAATGCAAATATAACATTGTCACAATGCCAACATGACAATGCTAATATGCTATGACGGTGTTTCCCAAACTTTTTAGTAGTTAAATTTAACAGCTGTTTCACTCCACCAAGGAACGGCGAAGTTAAGTGACGATCGGCACACATTTGTCTGTCTGTCTGTCTATCTGTCTGTTAGCAACATTACTCAAAAATGGACTAATGGATTTGAATGAAGTTTTCAGGGAAGGTCAGAAATGACATAAGGACTAACTGATTAGATTATGGCAGTGATGCGGCTTATAGTCTGGATCCATGGATTTGTTTAAGATTTCTGTATCTTTGTGAGATAGCGGCACAACGTCACTGTAACTATGACAACAAGTGAACACTACGTCAGCTGCCTGCTGACGATCACATGATTGTGATCCTACTACAAATCAGCCGTTGTGGACTTACCATGGCCGTATGAAATGACATAAGGAACAATTGATTAAATTGTGGGGGTGTTTCCGATTCTTATCAATTCCCGCTTCCTGGTACATATTTAGGTCACACAATTTGTTATCTGTACATAACACACACATGCATAACACACAGCTGTGCTCAGCGCAAGGTTGTTTAGTTTGTGGCTACATCTATATTAAATGGACACATTCTATGGTGCCGTGATTTCTGCCACAAATTTTTTCAAGATTTCATCCACTGGATGATTTCTTGTTTTTTATATATTTTGTCACAATTTTTGGCTAAAATATGATATTTCAACTCTTTTTTAAAAATGTTTTGGGATTTATGGAAATCATCCCACAGCCACGATTTGGTTTTTGGCAACTTCCCAGGGATAAGATGAATACCGTCTTAGTTTAGCACAATAGCAACACTTGGGAACAACAAACGTCCGTAGAAAATCTTTATCCAGTTCATTTAGTAACTGTTTGAGATATTTCACTGGAAAGGAAATTACTTTCACCCTCTGCTGAGAACTGTTTTCTTCACTGCAAAGCCTTCTGACCATTCACATCTGGACCTTGTGTCTTCTTCCATTTTGCAGTGAAAACTTATTCTCCTGTGGATTATTTAAAAAAATGCAAAATTCTGCCTGCACTAATATGAATGTGGGTGCTTTAAATACACATTTTATAGTATTCTGTTTAATATATGCAGGGGAAGTCGTTTCTCTTTATAAAAGAGCTTACTTTGACCGGGGAACAGAGCAGGCAAGATTTGTTACCATTGTATATCAGTGCTTTGCACATTTGTGCAACAAAGTCCAGTTCTTTTTCATCTTTCTTCCTCGATTGAGAAATGCCTCCAAAATGTCAGACTGACCTCGCTTTGCTTTTGTACAGTAAGAAGTTGCTTTATCCTTTTTTTCAGCTTCATTTGTTAACTTCATCCTTCGTCCTCCTGGTTAGCCCAAAATACATGTGACGTGTCAAAAAGGAATTGTCTGCCGAAAACTGATTAAGTTTTTCTGCACGCACTCAGTTTCTATATGTCTACAGCTTATTTTTTGTGAGTTAAACAGTCATGAGGGAAAGAACTCTTTTTCACATATCTTTCACCAGTTAAAAGAACTTGGTTGGTTATAATCTAGGGCACAAATCAGGTAAGATAATGGTGGAACAGTCAGAAAGAAAAGATCCCTTTTGCAATTATTCCCGTTTCTGCATTATTTTACCTGATCCATGCGCTGCATTACAACCAATACGTTCTTCTACCAGTTAAAGGTCCAAGGGTGTTGGATATATCAAACACATCACCCTAAGTATAATAACAATAGTATACTTGAAATAATTTTTAAAATGCCATGCATGATAAACTCTACATTACTTTCACAGCATTTATTCAGTTACAAGAAATGATAAAGTTTCACAAAGATACTCTGTTGCTGTTATCACAGACATAAAGTTATGTATATTCACACATTGCAGCTGTTTGAGTCAAATAAAAACAGCTGGGAGATATGGCCCTGATGCATTATTAAGCTGATCTCCAATGTCACCAGGTTTCATTCTATGGGGACCATAAATGTTTGTCTTCAGGCAATCCAAGAACCAAGAAGAAATTTTTTAAATTGAACCTGATTGTGTTTCTGTGTTTTTGTGTTCTTGCATTGTGCATAATAAGTTAATCCATAGGCTTTAAACAGTGCAGGTTTACAACAGAGGTTATGTGCTGTCATTTTGATGCATTCATAATATTTCAGTCACACAGTTGGGCCTCTAACTGGTAAAAGAACTTGATTGGTTATAGTGTAGCGCACAGAACAGGTAAAACAATACAGAAACATCCCAATAATTGCAAAAGATATCTTTTCTTTCTGACTGTTTCTAAAACATCTTACACAATGCTCAAGATTATAACCAATCAAGTTATTTTAATTGGTAAAAAAATCTAGGGCTCTTTTAAGATGCATGTTTACATTGAATTTTTTTGCACAAAGTTACTTTTGTAATGTTGAATACAGTCTTTTAGATTTTTTCCCCCTATGGTTATGATTCATCCAAGGGTTAAGATATTTTAATCTGAACCACAGTGGTGGCTCAACCAACTGTCTAACATACTAAGCTGTATGGTGGCTAGAAATCATAATCTGCTATTAAAGACTTGTGACATCTACAAACAATGGCGTCTTACTGTGGCTGGATGTGATCACCACACGTATCCACGTGTTATCACATGACCATGCTTCTATATAAAGTGTTGCAATCACAACTAGACCATCTTCATCTCTATGCGCGCATGGAAATTTGCATTTCTTTACTGCAGCTTCCTATTGTGGTGCTCTAATATCTGCAACAGACTCAGGCTCTAATATTAGACATACAATACATCTGATGTTTAAAAATATCCCGCGGAGAATCTTTGACAGATATGTGATGTTTTATTAATTCCTGCAGAGAAATCCTCTTTTCTCTTTGCCCTGTCATCAGGAGGTCAGGCTCCCCGTGGATGGGGAGAGAGCAAAGAGATAACAGCTGTAAAAGATTTACTGTTCTGCTCAAGGACACTTCAGCAAGCCAGATGCTTGATATCCACAAGTGAGCTCAGGTTTAATGGTTTTGCCACCCTGCTTTCTTAGCACAGACTCAAGCTCCGAATGGCTTGAGATCCAGAATATATAATGTAGTAACTTGGAACAAACTGCTCATTGCACTAATCAGTATTCCTGCCCTCATTACTGTCTGTCTGGCTGTCTGACTGAGCCTCAACTCTCCAAACCATTATCAGACTGGACTGAAGACAAAAAAAACAAGGGCAAGAATGAGGACAGGAGTTGGAGCAAAATTAAAAGAAGACAACATTAATACTTGAAATAGGAAAATCAATAAATAAATAAAGACGAGCAGAAGTGGAGGAATTGGAGATGAGAAGGGAAAGAATTCAGCTGAAAGAAAAGAAGAGAAAATATTCTGGAAGGCGATCAAGGCGCAGGACACCCACTGATAGATGAGTCATCCCAACATGAACAGAGAAATGTATAAATATATCAAATCCTGTTAGCTTAAGGAGAAGCTAGCCTCTCACTGCTCCAAAGTTCATTGGAAGTAAAATGTGGAGGTTCACACGGGAATGTATACGTCTGAGAGTGTGTTTACAACTCAAAATTCTCATCCCGTCCAATCTACGGAGAGTCTTCGTGCAGTCTGCTGAAAGAAAGCCCAAAAAATTCTACCCAACACATGCGGCTGCACTGCTGTTTCCAGGGCTTACAACCTATCAGACAGTTCGGCTGTGGAGCCAACAGCTGCCTGAGGTTAACTCCCTAATACTGACCATACATCAGTCCAGATGTTTTGCACACCACTCATTTACTCCAAAGAGGCAGAAGAGCCTCAGAGCAGATTGTTTAGTGATGCATAATCTCCCAAAAGAAAAGGTAGGAGAAAAAACATTGTGTTTGATCTAAATTTAATCTGAGCTGTCTGAATGCTGGAACCAACCTTCCTATGCGAGGCAACACACAGGTCATAACACTTGATACTGTGACATGGGTGTTACACCTTGTCATGGTGCAATTATGCCTTCATGAATTCTGTATATAAACTTAAGGTACAATGGAAATTGTGTTTAGTTTAATTATCAGGTGTGAAAGTACAAAGTCCTGAATGCTTTATACAAATTATTGTCCCAAAATCTGCACAGTTATCCCCGTACTTGAGCAATCATGGCATCCTGACTGTTGCTACATGTTTGCATGTGTGTATTTTCAGACAAACCATTAGCTTTTCCCAGTTTAACTAAGCAGTTTTGGTGTTTGAACCAACGACAGTAATCAACAAGTCAAAACACCATCAAACCATGGTCCCCCCAGGACCCCAGTCTCCTTGGTGAAAGCCATTTCATTTATGCCTCCTCCACCTTTCCAACTTCCACCCACAGATTTTGTTGCTCTATTCATGTGTGAAGTAAATGAAATTCATGAGTCACATGACTTGCATGCAGGCCAATAGAAAAGAATAGGACAAAACAAACCATTCAACTTACATTTCGGTGTGGGACTGCATTAAAGAATACCATCCCTCACTGGCTTCCCAGCCAATAATATAATGGCCTTAGATTGTGCTGTAATTATAATGCAAATTTAATATGTGTCACACTTACTAAGATTGCCTATATATAAAGAGGAATGTTATCAGCTCATGTTGTCCATTTGTGCTGTTCTTCAGTTTTGAAAATGCAGCTCTTCAAGGTTTGCCGAAGTCAGAAAAACCTTTAAATCCTCATTACTCCATCGCTTGGGTTTGTGTTTGCACGTGTCTTTCTCTTTTCCCGAACATGATTCAAAAATGGCAACACAACAAGCCACGGCAGTCAGTATATTATGGGTCATTTCATGATTTTCTGATTGTGCTGTGCAGATGTTGGAAGTAGCTGCAGGCAATCTGGGAGAATATGGTCCTAAACTGTTTGTGAACCATATCACAATGCAACCTAGCATCACCAATTTGGACTGACGATCAAGAACTTCAGCATGTTTTGCTTACGAAAGTCAAGTTTGTCTCGAACAACCAATAACTGCACAGTGTAAAACGGGATTGAATGTGTTTGCTGGAAGGCACTAGATGGCAAAAGCACTGGTATGTGGAACCATACCCCAGGTTTCTTTATTCTGCACTTGTAAGACGCCTTCTTAAGGATGAGTAGTTGAGGTAAGAATTCTATTGGTATGTTGCAAGACAACATAAAAACAAATCCTGATAGTTAAAAAGTGAACTATTGATATAATTTTAGCAATATGCATTTGATTATATCATAATCAATCATAATAACCCAGCACCATTAACTATCTGGGTGACACTCCAACATAGTAGGAGGCAGCAGTTGAAACCGCAATGAAATGGACAGAAGACAAAGAGGAAGACTCAGTGCCTAGTAAGCTCACTAATAACACAGATGAAAGCAAGACACTGTACCTGCTCAAAAAAAAGCATTAACTTTACTAATGCTTGTTACATTTTCATGTTGGTGTTGTGATGATATCTGTACTGTGATTTTTACTGAAAGAAATAATGGTGCAGTGAAAACATGATATCACGACAGCACTAATTTTATACTTCATTCGGGTCCAATGTTTTATTTAAAACTCAACTTTGGATGAATTGAAAGGACAATGAGTTCAGTTACAGCCTTGAGAACCCTTCTTCAATTTTATATCATCTTGGAAACTCAACTTGACATTTCTAATTTAGGTTGGCACAAAGTACACGTATCATCTGCTGAATTAAAAATAAGTGAAAACAACATCATATTGCAAAAAAGAAAAAAAACTAACAAAAAACATCTGTGGAAGCTTGGAGCACATCCAGTGAAACTCAAATTACCATTGAGAGAGTTTTTTTTTTGCCTTGACGCCTTTAAAAAAAAAGACTGATTTTAAGGCCTTGAATTAAATTTTTCCTTTGATTCTGTATTTGCATATTTCTACAAAGGTTAACAGCAAAAGATCCACCCATGCATATAAAATAGGTGTGAAGGGTTTCTGTCTGCTCATTTAAAGGCTAGATAAAGAAGCTGCTCTTGTTAGTAGTCAGCTTGACTCTGCATGTTGTACCATGCATGAGAGATAACAGAGCAACAACAGTCTGTTGGAAAAATAACAAGAAAGTCCAACTATTGACAGATGTTACAACCCAAGATGCATGACTGAGAGAATGAGTGTTGTATGAAATAAAAAAAGCACAGATGTTTACCGCCATGCTGAGCCTTAAATGACTGCATCACTTTCTCCTCCAATGATTCATCCGTCTGCCTCCGTTCTCTTTCATTTTCGAATCAGCCGTTTCTATTGTCTCTGCTGGGGAGTAATTACTCATCTATTTTGCATTAGCTAAAGCCTGCATGCCTGCAGAGCCTGTAATATAGGAAACCCCCTTAAGATAAAGGGTGATGGGAACAATATCCCTACTGACACACACACACACACACACACACAACTTCAATTACATCTACACACACACATCCATGAAGCCATGCAGTACACATAGGCACGCTTATACATCGTCGTCTAGCATACTGTCGCATTTACAACATGGGACCAAGGCTTCAGGGATAAACTGACACTGAGCTGATGTCAGGCAGCTCAACCCTCTCTCATGTTCTTGCTACGAACACACACACACACACACACACACACACACACACACACTCTACCTACAGCTGGGACTTTGAATTCAACGAAGTCAACAGGACACGTTGGCCTGAGGCATTCCCACTGGAGCACACATGGTAACACAGGCTCAGTAATCGGGATATTGATTCCCTGAAACGTGTATCACACACCAGTGGAGCGTGAAACGTTTTGCATGATCCTGATGAACACAGATTAGATGTGATATCCAAACATACAGCAAAAAACTGAGTAGACGCCACATCAATCTCAGGCCAAGATGCAACTCTCTGAGGCTTCTTATCAAGCTGAGTGTTTACTCAAAATGAAAATGTGTGCATCGCTCTGGGTGTGTTTTGTCACTATGGTTCACTGACTGTATGTCCATGCAGAGACCAGAGAAGCCTAACACACACTCGCCTGCCTCCAAGGGAGTAGACACCAGTGACCTGTGCTGAACGGCTCACTGCTCACACACTCCCTAATTTCTACCCTCCACTGTGTTCTCTGGCCCCCAAAAAAAGGCTTACAGAAGGACATAATATTTGAACTCCTCTTGAGTCTATTTCTGCAAATGTCTTGTGTTATCTCTAAATAATAATGCGACTTTCACATTCTGAGTAAACAAAACTAAAAAGTTAATTACGTTATATCATCCGGCCTAATCCTAGCTCAGACAAGCCTCACGAAATTAGCTTTCATTTGGCGTGACAGTCACAAAAGTGTGAAAGCGAGAGAACTTGTGGTGAGTCAATCCAATCTAAAATGCTCAGAATCAGTGAAAGGTGAATCTACAAAAACTACTTCTGAAGCAAAGCTAAGTGGTGAATCAGATAATGAAACAAATGGCTATGCAATATTCTTTGTCAAATTGAAAAGCATTTAATGAGTGTATCATGGCTCAAAAACTGTTGAGAGGTCAGTTTTTCATAAAGGGTTTGCATGTGTTGGTGACGCCTATTGTGTTCATTGTTACGGGGGTTTTGCACTGCATCTACCAGAGATCATTTGTCAATGAAACTCTGCTGGCTGTGCTGTAAAGCCTATGTCTTTTGATTTGAGTAGGTGGCAGGTAACGCTCCTCATCCTTCTATATTTATTCCAAACAAGCCACTGTTGCTGCTGCCAGATATGGAAAAGCCTTTGCTTCCTGTGCACCAGACGGCCCTTGTAAAGACTTACAGACGCAGACTGTTTGGAACAGTGATTGTAAAAGCTTCATCCAATAAACTACGGGTATAAGATTAATCACCATTAAGAGTACCGACGAATTAACGAAATGTAAACCTATAGCACGTTTTCAAATGGAGACATTGGTGGCCTTTTTCATAACAGTGTGACAGTGAGCCAGCATGCATAGTGTCCGTGGACAAATGCCATGGACACTGCTCTTTGATATAAATCCCACAATGCAAGGCTTTGACTTTGATGTGCCAGGCCTCCGAATATCCCTTCAGTAAGATGACATATTTACATTGTGTTATTCTAAGTTTAATGAACAGCAACTGTGAGAAAAGGCTTCCACTGGTCAGACAAAGTGACCATTGTCTCAGACTCTTCATTGTGGATGCACATTTAGGCCTAAAATTGTTTAGATCCATGCTGAACTTAGATTTTTTTATATGACTAGTGGGTTTCTTCCAGCCAGCAAGGATACTAACAAGCTACAGAAGACAGATATTAAAGACACATTTTAGGGTGTCCTGGTAGCTCAACTGGGTGGGCTATAGTCCCAGACGCAGTGGTCATGGGTTCAAGTCCAACCCATGGCTCTTTGTTGCAGATCCTTCCCACTGTCCTATATAATGAAGCTTTATGGCCAAAATATTTTCTTAAAAATGATACATTTCAATTATAAACTATTTATTTCTATCATCTCTACTAAAAATGCCATGTCCAGAATATGTCACACTGTTTGAAAGGGTTGCAAATCGTTGACAAAATGCAGCTTTAATGTCAATCCGAACGGTCCTGGTTATTTCTACCACGTTCTACAGCAACTAAGAACAACTGATGTAGTAGTTTTCTGGTCAATTGCATATCAAGAGCTAGTTGAGCTTGTTTTCATGGTCTATCACTGACAGAGAGCTTCTGCTCACAAGATTGGGAAAAACTATTTGACCTTATCCAAGTGTTTTCAAGTGCCAGTGGCCACAGTGTAAAGCAAAATTTAAAAGTTCGAGTTCCACATGGTAGAGGGTGTCAGGAAGCCCAAAGTGACCCTATGCTGGCAAGAATGGTAGTGCAAGAGGCCAAGAAGAATTCAAGGATCACTATCAAGTCCATCCTAATGAATCTGAGTAATGCTAGGATTAACATCTCAAAGCAGACACTGAACAGGGCTGCTGACTATGGACGCCGCCCAAAGAAGACTCTACTTCTCTAAGACAAGCAAACAAAAGCTTGCCAAGCATTTGCAAAAGCAAAGACGACAGTCATCTGTTCTGTGGTCACATGAGATGAAAATGAAGTTGTTTGGACACAGGGATGTGGTTTTCATTTGGTGAAAGAAGGGAGAAACACTGAACTGAAAGAACACCATCCCCACAGTTAGACATAGTGGGGGGAATGTGATGTTTTGGGAGTTGTTTTTTCTTTCACCCAATGAGCCAGACAGTCTTGTTAAAGTAAACAGCATCATCAGACAAGAGGATGACATTAAGATTGTAAAGGGAAATATCAAGCAGTCTGCAGAAAAACTCATCGTTGTGCTGCACTGGACCTTCTAACAAGACAATGACCTGAAACGTGCAGCCAGATTGGTGAAGAAATAGTTAAGAGGAAAACAATATGAACATGTTGAAGTCAGAGTGTAGACTTGAATCCATCCAGAATCTGTAAAGGAACTTAAGACCAGAGTTATGGTAAAAAAAACAAAAACAAAAAAAAAAAACTGTGGATACACACAAGAAGACTATTAGGAATTGAAAGAACCAGTGATTCCTTTGATATAACAAGAACTTTGGACATGACATTTTTTGTTAATTTTAACATGAAATCATTAAAATTGACCATTAACATCTGTAACACAATATTTCACCCATCCATCCATCCATTATCTATACACTGCTTAATCCTCACTAGGGTCGCGGGGGGGGCTGGAGTCTATCCCAGCTGACTCAGGCGAAGGCAGGGGACACCCTAGACAGGTCACCAGTCTGTCGCAGGGCTACATACAGAGACAAACAATCACTCTCACATTCACACCTACAGGCAATTTAGAATGATCAATTAACGTCAGCATATTTTTGGACTGTGGGAGGAAGCCGGAGTACCCGGAGAAAACCCATGTATGCACAGGGAGAACATGCAAACTCCATGCAGAAAGATCCCGGGAAAGCCGGGACGCGAACCAGGGACCTTCTTGCTGCAAGGCGAAAGTGCTAACCACTAAGCCACTGTGCAGCCACAATATTTCACCATATTTTATAATATATTTGTGTCATTTCCAGCCAGAAGAACCCTATTGGTCAAACAAAAATTCACTATAAATTGGTATTTGGCATGGATGTGAATCACTTGGGGCTTATCTTTAGATAGGGATGTTCAACTTAGTTTTGTCTTTTTATGTGAATGAAGAAAACCAAACAGTGGGATTTTGTCTTTCATCCTCCATGCGCTTACATTCTTATGTCCCTACTGTAACATCTGGATGAGATTCCTGCTGCATGTGAGCTACCGGCTTCTCCTCCTCCTCCTCCTGCTGTCTACCACCGACTTCCATCTCTCTTATCTTCCTTCCTCTTATCTTTCTCTCCCGCTGCATCCTTCTGTGTCGTGG